>NW_025335941.1:44568682-44768278 GCF_004798865.1 Varanus komodoensis
CGGCGCCAGGCGGACCTCTCTGGGGAGCGCATTCCATAGATGGGGCACCACCGCAGAGAAAGCCCTTCTCTGGGTACTCACCCTCCTAATATCATTCACAGAGGGTTCCCGGAGAAGGGCATCCGTTGCTGATCTCAAGGGGCAGGAGGGCATATATGGGCGCAAGCGTTCCTTTAGATACCCAGGTCTCAAGCTGTTTAGGTTGGTTATAGGTCATAACCAACACCTTGAATTGAGCTCGGACTTCAATTGGGAGCCAGTGGAGCTGACGGAGAACTGGGGTTATATGAGAACAACGCCCAGTCCCCGTCAGCAACCTGGAAGCTCTATTCTGCACCAATTGAAGTATCCGGACCGTCTTCAAGGGTAGCCCCACATAGAGCGCGTAACAGAAATCTAATTGGGAAGTTACCAGCGCGTGTGTCACTGTCGCCAGGCAGTCGTTCTCCAGAAAGGGACGCAGCTGATGGATCAGCTGAAGTTGAAGGAAGGCGCTCCTTGCCACTGGCATCACCTGAGCTTCTAGAGACAGCTCAGGGTCGAGGAGCACTCCCAAGCTGCAAACCCTGTCCCTCAGAGGGAGTGCAACCCCATTTAGGACAAGGCCCAAGTCCCCCATCCCGAGGCCTGAGCCACCCACCAACAGTACCTCCGTCTTGTCTGGATTGAGCTTCAGTTTATTGGCCCTCATCCAACCCATTACCTCGGCCAGGCACCGGTTCAGTACAGCCACTGCCTCACCTGGATTGGTGGAAAATGAGAGGTAGAGCTGGGTATCATCAGCGTACTGATGATTCCGCAGCCCACACCTCCTGGTGACCTCTCCCAGCGGTTTCATGTAGATGTTAAATAGCAAAGGGGACAAAATGGACCCCTGTGGAACTCCATGGCATAACTGCCATGGCGCAGAGCCATAGTCCCCCAGCACCACCTTCTGAAATCGGCTGTTGAGATAGGAGCGGAACCACCGCCATGCGGTGCGTCCGACCCCCAATCCCGCAAGCCTATCCAGAAGGATACCATGTTCGATGGTATCGAAAGCCGCTGAGAGGTCCAGGAGAACCAACAGGGACGCACTCCCCCTGTCTCTTTCCCTGCACAGGTCATCGTACAGGGCGACCAAGGCAGATTCAGTACCGTACCCGGGTCTGAAGCCGGACTGAAATGGGAGATAATATTATCTCTGTATATTATGAATCAAACGAACTAACATTCCCATCTAATTTGTCAACTGTCCAAAGAATTGTGGCTATTGAGTGATTCAGAGATGAAATAAATGAAAATCATAGGACTGACCTATGCATGGTTAGACAGAAAAGGCTACTACAACTGCCAGCATTCCCAATCAGCATGGGGATGTTGTGAGTTGTAGTGTTTTTTTTCTGAACATGCAGAGGATTGCTGCTTAAGTGAATGACTCTCAGCGCCTCATTGCTCCTTTAAAACCATTGAATCCAGAGACTAGAATTATTTAGCTGCTCCAACAGCTGAAAGAAGAACTTGAAATCCAGACTTTAATATGTCCTTTTTCTTTTCCTTTGGGGTTAGTAGTCTTGGAGGAAGAATAAGAGGGTGTAATCCTTTGTATGTTTAGACAGAAAAAAGTCCTAAATCACAGGGTTGTAGCAGTTTGTACCAAGTTCTCTCCTGTAGCTCTCTGTCTCCCAGTTTTCTGACCTAATTTAGTTCAACCGTTAGTTTAGTTATCATTTAGTTATCGTTATAAATATTTTTTTGCTCTCAGCCCTTTCCAGTCCATCGAATATGACATTCGTTTTCATGGTGCAGTCTAAGAAATTAGAATGAACCAAAGTAATATAGCTTTGAAACCATTATTACTCTCCTGGCAGAAAGCCGTTAGTAGTCGAGTCTCTGTGGCGCAATTGGTTAGCGCGTTCGGCTGTTAACCGAAAGGTTGGTGGTTCGAGCCCACCCAGGGACGGAAATTGTCTTTTTGGTCTGTCCTGATTTGACGTTAACTCTCACTCTGTTGTTAAAAATAAGCACATCTATCCTAATGAAAAGTAAATACTCTCGTCTCTGGAATTTCCCCCTCTTCTTGGCTGTAGATAAGCTAGGAGTGTGTACAATAGAAACCTGTGTATGGCAAATGAGAGTTATCAAATGGATGAACGAATAGGTTCGCAAGGTCAGTATTGTGCACAAATGGACTGATGTGGAAGACATTGATTTTATCCTTAAGCTGTAGCTTCAAGATTGAAATCTTTAAAAAAATTCTGATCCACTGTTTTAAAAGATCAACGCTTCCCTCTAATCTGCTATAAAGATCATTTGGGGAAACCTGTCTTCTACCAATGTTTCCGTAGTGTAGTGGTTATCACGTTCGCCTAACACGCGAAAGGTCCCCGGTTCGAAACCGGGCGGAAACAGTTTTCTTAACGCTCTAAAAGTCTAGGGAAATGTTCACATCACAAACCACCTAGGGTTATGTACTTTTATAGCAAATAGCTTCTCAGCACTGCTGTTTATGAGCGTGCCCTCAGTTTATCTCCATATTACTTTCATATCCCATGCATTTACTGAAGCACTCTGATCTGTACTGTGACATTCAAAAAAGCGAGAGGGAAAAGGGTTTGGATTAAATTGCCTGTTAGAAGGGTTATGAGCATTGTATTTCCTTCTGAAGTTTTAATTGCTGCAAGTACCAACAGCTCCAAAGACACTCCACAAGCTTACAATTCTTTCAGGTATAATTGCACTGTAAATCTGTACTCAAGCCAGGGACTTCTCCCTTCTGAGAAAGCAAACCTTAAAATGTAAGGAAATAAACAGCTCCTTTTCAGAGTGTTAGTGATCATAAACTGAAAGTCACATACTGGAGACTTGGAAAAGCAACCTTCGAATAAGGTGCTGCTATACTGACATAAAAAGTTCATGTTTTATAGCATTGTACTTTGTATTTTGCTGAAAAGTGACAGAGGTACCCCTGTCCTGTTCTGTGATCATTCGTTTCCCAGTTATGCTTTCCCATGGGAGTTGGTTTAGCTAAGCTTGATAACATGATATCCAATTTCCTAACCCCCTTATTTATTTAAAATTTTTATTTTGGCAGAGAGTTGTGATTTCAATTTAGGAGTGGGAGACTGATTAAAGGTATACAAAATTATGGTCTAGAGAAAGTGGACAGGGAGACATCCCTCCATAATACTTGGTTCCCAGGCATCCCAAGCAGCTGATTGGTGGGAGCTTCAGGACAGATGGAAAGAAGGACTTCTTCACATCGCACAGGGAATGCACTTTACGGCCCTAAATTTGGACGACTTTAAAAGGACAGATTCGTAGAAGAGAGGGCTAGCAACAGCTACTGGGTCTGACGACTGTATGCTGCCTCCAGTATCCGAGGCACTGCACCTATGTGCACGAGTTGCTGGGGAGCATGAGCAGGAGGATGCTATTGCGCTCATCTCCTGGCAGTGGGTCTCCTATGGGCAGCTGACCGGGCACTGCATGAAAAGAATACTGGGCTAGATTAACTCTTGCTCTCCTCCAGCACCATACCTTTTAAAGGGACACAGTAAAAAGCTAGAAAGACACAGTAAAAGCAAGAAAGAAGTCTTAATTTCTGGACTTCTAGAAAGCTTCTAGACTTCACAATTGTTGATGGTAGACAGGCCATTTGAAGGACACTCTTCAGCCATATAATCATGCTTGTAGATTGTGATCTAGTGATCACTGTTAAGAAAGGCCAGGATGGTATGCACAAGAGACCAGCCCTTTTTGTGGAATTGACTTGCTATGTCCTTGCTGCCCTTTGTACAGCTGTTCTGATGAGGGTTGGGGGCCTTCCTCTTCAATGATGCTGAACAAAGAAAGTTTGCTAATATGACAGTTCTAGATTTTGTTTTTATCTCACAAAAAGTAGCTGTATATTTACTTCTTTAAAAATGACTCCCATTGGCTGGGGACTTCTAGCTTAAAGGAAGCTGAACTCAGTAGTGCAATGGTATGGCCTCTCATTGTTGTTGGGGTGGCAATGGATTATTTGGAAACTGTGCTCCCAACCTTTCACATGGGATACTCCTTTGTTTGGAACAGTGAACCCTTCGAGTAAAGCTTACCAGGTGTCAAGAGTTTCACGCGTTGCCACATCTGCTCTGAGCTAAGCACTCCCCCAGGGGGGTCACCAGGCACTGCCCCCACCATGGCACTTTGAGAATAAAATGGAGAGGAGGAAAAAGGCATATGCCTCCTTGAAGGAAAGTCAGAATATAAATGAAGCAAACGTATTCAGCCATATGAATACATTTATGTTAATTACAAAAATGAGGTGGACACTCCTAGGGCTCCCTTTGGATCTCAAGCATGGCCTTGGTGCTACAGTGCTGATGGGAAGACAGACAGGCACACATCCTTTTATTAGTACAGATCTATTTATGTTCAGTACTTAATATCATACTTATACAGGGCTAGATCCAACTTCTTTTCTGCCAGCAGGAGCATTCTTTGAGTGGAGTTTGCTCAGAAAGCGCCTGTCAGCAAAAAAAAAGGGGGGCAGGGAAGTGCTCTGTGCTCATCCTTGCTTCTCTTAGCATTACCTTCCATTGCTCCAGAGGGTGCCCAAACCCTCCAAAACCGATTTCCAGAATATATTTGGGCTCTAAGGGGAGGGAGCAATCAGTAAATACCACCCCACTGGCAAAAATGGTCCCCTAGATTCAAAGCCTTTTGTAGATAGGAGTCTTTTCATCCATGAACAGAAGGCCCTGGATCCAAGTCAATATACCCAAGGTAGCATGTAATCATAATCAAATAATGCAAAGTATAAATAAAAACAACATCAGTGAAACAAGTTTAAATACTACATCTAACTGGTAGCAAAAGCATAAAATCAAATGAGCACTCTATCTTGATCACAGGATGGATCAGTCAGTACAGGTTGGCCCCAAGAACTGCTGGTATGTGAGCCTTGCAACATTAGCCATAATGGTTGCAGCCTCTATGTTTTTAGATAGATAGATAGATAGATAGATAGATAGATAGATAGATAGATGCTAATGTCATCTATACTTTCTTGGGGAAATCCCTTACCTGCATGATTAGTTTTTGTATGATGTACCTAGGATCTTTCAGGAAAGATGTCTGAGAAGCCACCATACCAGTGATGTTCTATGGAGCAGAATAGGGCACCGGATGAGGAGTATCCATTATTTAGGGCCTGTTCACACTCCAGTTGCTCCCTTAACCACAGTACAGTATTTCGACCAACCAATCTGCCCTCAAGTCTTAAGGCACTATTTAATGTCAAGTCGTAAGACATTGATTATCCAAAATTTAGTCAGGGATCAGGGGGCTGCAAGTCCCACAGTGGTTGGGAATGAAATGATCTTGCCCAGCAACAATACAGAAAGAGGGGTGGGGAGAGAGTCAAGAGGGCCATGTAGCTGGTCTTCAATAGACAATTAAAACAATTTTTACAAAAGACCTTTCCTTGCTGGAGATGAAGACACCAACAATTAGTTTACTGATATGGATTAATTCAGCCACCTGCATTGTTGGACTCAGCTTAGGGTTGTGGCTAGGGGTCTGTTTTGATGAGTGCAGTATTTCAAAATTTACACCACTGGGTTGGAGGATGAATGGATTATTTAAAACACAGATCACAAGGAGACATGCAGAATTAAGCTGTAGACCTTCATAGCTTTTGAAGACATTTTCCCCAACTGTGGGCCAAAAGTCTTTAACCTGCATCCACTGAAATTTAGTAAGATTACTAGGACCCCCACTTTAGCAGTACCATGGTAGCAGGAACAGCAGTATCTCATAGCTGAATCTTAATTGTCTTCTCCATGGGACATGTCAGTGAAAAATGATTCTGTAAGTGGAAAGCATAGGCACTAAAGATATCTGTTGATATACTGGGAACAGGAACCAGTTTCTCATGTGTAAAAAATAGGTTGTATCTAATAGTATCGTTCCACTGGTACAGACCTATTACTACTTGTGGAAACCTAGTTTTTATCCCAGTGTAAGTGACAAATCCAAAGTTCTACTTGCACAATGTACTATACAGTTCATGGCTTCATTAGACTAGAAGTTGTATGCACTAGTTCTAATAGCAGCTGTACAACCACCAACATATGTGCAGGTAATCCTGGAGGCCCAGGTCCAACTACACAGAATGCCTCAGCATATTTGTACCCACCCACATATACATACACACATGGATGCTCCCTTCCTCCCACTCCCAGCAACTTGAATCGTAATTGCTAGGAGGAAGGTGAGGTTAGAATCTCTTCAATGATCAGAATCTAACTAATGGGATTGGGAGCTTCTTCTGGGAAACACACATTTGAAAGTCCTCCTGGCATAGCCATTCTGATATAGAACTGGGTTTCTGCCAGTCTGCCAAACAGCTGATTAATGGGTTGACAAGAGTCATGTTTTACTGCTGCACAAAGCATATGGGGGAGGCTCTCCTGCTCATGTGTCCCATATAACAGGACACCACGGTGGGAACTGGGGTTGTAGAGCAACCACAGTGGCTGCATGAAGGCTAAGGGCCACAGATTGTTCACCCCTGCACTAGCCGAACAGCAATGTTTTATTTGAGGCTAAAAATGGGGTTTCTGCAAGCAACAGTTTTGAGCTAATGGAATGATACCACTTCTGACAATCCTATAGCCAGATATGGAGAATCCTGTGGAAAAGGAGCCACAGCTGCTTCTTATCCCCGCTTCCACACATGCTGTGTGTGATTTGCCTAATCACCCTTGCAGTCATGCCTTGCTGCCACCCAAACCCAATGAGATGTGCAGAGGATGCTTAAAGCTATCCTGGAATAGGACAATAGGTTTGGGGGAGGTTTTAAAACTGCATCCACCACTCCTGGCCTGGCCAACACAGCAAGCCACAGACCATGAGGGCAATTAGGTAAATCATACAGCACGTGAGAGGGCATGGTGACTTCTTTTCCCAATGTTCACCTGAACCCACTAAGTTTAACTGTCAATGATTGAAAAGAACAAATGTGTAAAAATTCCTTTTCAAACTCTTGGCTATGCAAGTATGAACGTATCTTAGATTATTCTACCACACTATCATGAAACATGACAATCAATTTTAGTGATCTCTTCCGTATTTCTAGAGAACTGTAACTGCATATTTGAATGCCATTTTCTTTTGGTGACTTCTTAGTTCTATTTTAAACTAGGGCAACTTATTTTATATTGTTTATATTATTTTAATTGATTTATGTTGTGAGCCGCCCCGAGGCTTCGGCGAATGGGGCGGCATAGAAATTTTATAAATAAATAAATAATAAACATTATCATTTCTATTTGACACGAGACTCAGACTCTCATTTCTTCTAGCTCATATTCAGTTGGAGAAAAGCACAAACCCAGTTTATTCATCAATAACAAGAACATATTAAAAAATTCACATTTTAAATATTCAACGCTGAACCATGTGCAAATTAACTTGAAATATGTTAGACTTGGCTTTAAAGACAATTAATAGTAAACTCTGAAATTGCTAGAACACAATTCACCAACTTAATAGAGTTTCATCAAAATGATGTAAGTCATCAGTGTCAGCCATTATTGAATCCATCACTGAACTAGAGAATAGATCTTCCAGAATATCCTGTGTTGCAGGACTTCCAAAGTTGAGCTTCTTCAGTGGTGATTTCACTGTTAATAAGTCTGTATGTCCCTCAAGTCCATTTTCCCTTACTGGACTGTAATAATGATGGTCATATTTTGTGTCCTGTGCATCATCTGGTTTCTCATTAGATTCTGGAGATTTTGGGCTACCAGCCCCCATTTCCAAGTATCTGCATTCTTCTTCTTGTGGCATATCCAAGGAACCAATAGTTGTAGCTGGAGACAGTAGCTCAGATAAAATATCATCGTAACTTGAACTGCTGCACTGGGATGTGTTGGTGCTTGGAGAATTCAGAGATTTGCGTTCTTCAACATCAATCTGGTGCTGCAGTGCATTTAACAAGCTCTGCAGAGATTCATTTTCCTTTTGGGATCCAAGCTGTGACTGGTCTTTCTTAGTTTTCTTGAAAGAGCATCTGGTTTTCACCTGAGCTTCTGCCAGTTTATCTAGTGAAGCTAGTTTCTCCTTTTTAGCTTTAAGCTGTTGAAGTAGTTTCAGACGTAGTTGATGTGTTTTATCAGCAGTTGCCGTCTCACCATTTTCAACAGATGTTGAATTTTTTTCATTGTGGCCTTGCTGGGGTTGAATGCGTTTTATCAATGAGTCTGCTTTCCTATTTATAGTCCCTTCACTTCCATTAGTAGTCTGCATTTTGACTGGGAAAGTTCCAAAAAGAGCAGTGGTAGATGGTACCAGAGGCAAGGATTTATGTGAAGAATCCATTCCTTCTGTCTTTTTAATTGATTTTTTGGAATATTTTGATTGGAAGCCACGAAAGTGACTTGCATGTTTAACAAGTGAATTGGACCTGCTTTCTTTTTGAATGGGCTTTTCAGAGCTCTCTGCTTTCTTATAAGTTGAGATGCTTTTTGGCATAAAAGAAGGATATTTTCCAAGTAAACCCTTCAACCAACTAGCTCCAGATGGTTTGATTCCATTCTTACAGAATGCCTGAGAGGAATTAGTTGGTATAGATGGAAAAGAGACCTGGGAATTATCCATTATGTTTTCTATAAATTTAGGTGTTTCCAGTACACCATTACCTGAATTTGTTCTGCCAGTTTTGGGTTGGTTATTAACTAGGGCCAACCTGCTATCTGTAGGTAGAACAGGATTAACTTCATGTTCTGCCCCTTGCAGCATAAATGTTTCTGGTGAAATACCACAACTGTTTAGAGGAACATCTGGCATAATCAATCTGTTACTTGCATTGTCTGGCTGACCTTGATGCAAGGGAGAACTGGTCTTCTTCAGCAATTTGTACTCATTTCTATCAGTGTTGCCTTCAGAAGTAACTGGAAGCACATCAACCTGACCTGGAGCTTGTAACTGTGATATGCCCATGTTGGCTATCAGGTTATTTTCCACAGTGCAACAGTCTTTTAGTGAATTATCTTTTGAGTCAAGTGGAACACTTACAAGATTCAAGGTTATAGTATCATCAGGGGCCATGTTTTCCAAGCCCCAAAGCAAACTACTTTTGTTATTGCTAGCTAGATTTTGTGTTTCATTTGTATGTTCATTCAACATACTCTCACTATAACAAATTAGGGGTTTACTGCCTATGGTCACATCATTTAGACATTTCACTGGGAATTCTGCTTGGGCTTTAAGAAGCGCAAAGTTCACAGCTTCTCCATTTTGTAGATGTACATCCAATTGACTGGTCTCTTGCAATGGCTTTCTCTCCCAGATCATAATATGAATCTCTGCGGGAGGAACTCCAAAGTTCTCATGCCTTCTACTGTAGCAACCTTTTAAGTCATCACATTCAAGCCACATATCTGAAATTAAGATATGAACAGTTCAAAATCTTAGGATATTCTTAATTATAGCTTTATAGAGAGTACTACTTTATTCATTTCAGAGAACACACACTCTTTCAGCACTTACTAAGGCAGCTTTGCAAATATGACTACAAAAATTCTAATATGATATTATACTACTAGCCTGTACATTTTAGACTACATAGCTCACTCACAGTCCACTCACATTCTCAAAGGAAGAACCAATTTGCTGCCATTTTACATCAGCTTCTGTCCCTGATAGCCCAGAGGCAATTCTACTCACTACAGAAGATCAGCAGCATTTTTTTTTACAAGTATGGAGCAAGTATTCATTAAACCGCTACAGAGTGTGAGAGGCACAGCTTAATTGTTTTAGGTCTAATTCACATGATCTAGTAGAGCACTTTATTTACTTCTTGGTATTTATGAACTGCTTACACTAAAATGAACATGGACCATGAACAATATAGTATAAAAATCATAAAAATTGCATATTATTACTATATACAGAAATCAAGGTGCTTGTTGGAACAAATATGTGTTCAATCGGCAGCAAAAACCCAGAAGTGGTACCTGTCTAACTTCTGCAGATGCAATGTTTTGGAAAGTCGGTTCCATGGTCCAAAGGTCCTATTAGGTACCAGCAAGGACTGGAACTCCCAAATTTTAAGTACCACAAAGAGGGTATCTCCGGCAACCAAATGGCCAGATGGGAACTCCAGCAACTTCATCAGTATCTCTTTCTTATGTTGTTTAGGGCTTTGTGAACAGGATCAACTTCTTAAACCTGCCCAAATATTCAAGAGGCAACCAACAGAGTTCCCTCCATATTGGTGTAATAAGCTGGCAGTGAGCCTCTCCAGTGCAGTTTCTCCGCTAACCTGAAGAACAGTCCCAGGTTACCAATGCTTGGACCACAGTAGTCAAGCTCCTTCTGTCTAGGAACAGCCATAACCACCCTACCCACTGGAACTGGCAAAAGACATTTCTAGCAATCAAAGAACACTTGTGACAGCACTGAATCAACAAGCAATCCCATTTTACGCACATGCTCCTTCAAGGGAAATGCAAGAGTATGTAAAGCAGGTAACTGTTCCAATTATTAGACACAGAAATCACAAGCCCACAAGGCCTCCATCTTGCCAGGATTCAGACTCAGTTTAATGGGCATCATCCACCCTATGAATGCATCCAGATACTGATCTAAGGCTTGCACAACTTTCCAATTCAGATGTTACAGAGAAATAAAGCTGAGTGACATCAGTATATTGTCCTCTGAGGACAACTTCATGTAAATGTTAATTAGCACTGGAGATTAATTGTGCTCTATGGCACATCACAACCTAAATGCCAGAGGACCAATGAGAACTCCCTCTCAAAACTGTTGAAATCAAGACAGCTTCCAGATAGGACTGGAAAACTGAATAATGGTGCTGCCAATATTCAGATCATGAGGTTGATCCTGGGGAATGGCATGGGCAACGATAATAAAAGCCTCAAAAAGATCCAGGAGGAGCAATGGGGTGGGGGGCACTCCTCCTATACCTTTCCAGGTAAAGGTCAGGACACCCAAGGTCACACAATTGGACCTGAACCTGTAGTGGAATGGGTGAAGTTAATGTATCTTCCAAGAACCTTGCTATGACCTATTCAAGAGTCTTCACCATAAGGGGAATATTTGTGACTGGATGATAGTTGTCAAGTGCCGTAAGAGTAAACTTCTTAAGAAGGGACTGCACAGTCAACTCTTTCAAGGCAGCAGATACTGTCCCCTCTCAATAGCAGTGCTTAATATTGTGGACTTGCTCAGCATTCCCAGCCTTCATTGTGCTGTTTTGAGTCCTCACCTTCAGGTTTTTTTCCTTAGAGATTTTTTTCTTGCAAACCTTGGTGCTCTTCCAAGCCTGCTTATACATTTCTCTGATCAACAGATAGTGCCATTTCAGCTGCAGAAGGATGTGTACTTGGAGAATGAGTTTGCTATTGGTATAAATGATTGAAATGATCCTTACTGATTCCTATTCCTATTGATACTGGGAAAAGAAAAGTTTGGAACTACTAGCCAATAGCAACTAGTAACTGTTTAAAAAGGATATAGACAGAACGGAGTGCACTGCACTTACCATCTGAATTCAAAATCCATGTTATAAAATGTTTTGCATCCTTCTGATATTGAATAACAGTTGTTATTTTATAATGATCTTCTTGAAAATTAAATGAGTAGGCCATCAAGTCATTATGGGGCAAACCTTCCACAAAGTGCATCATAAGTATTGGTGGGGCCCTACTAAAGAAACACAATCATTAGCAGTTTTAGAATTAAATAATCTGCATTTATGTTAATTACAGCATCAGCACACAGCAAGGTTAGCAGCTAAATATACCATTATTATTATTCTCTCTGTGAATGTTTCACAAGAGTCTCAAAAAATCCAGCATTACATTATACAAATGAGCCATCAAATATTCTTTTAGAGTACACAGGATACTGTCTCATGAGATAGTGCTTTCAGACCACAGACCCCTGAGGAGAATGCAGCTTCCTAGCTTGCATGCTCTTACACAACGGGACCCAATAAGGCTATTAATTACTTCACACAGTGTATAGTTAAACTATGAAATTCACTGCCACATGATGCAGTGATGGCCACCAATTTGGATGGCTTTAAAAGAGAATGGAACAAATTCATAAAGGATATGGTTATCAAAAGGTGTGTTCACAACACTACAACGCACTCTGCCAATAAGCTAAGCAGTCTGGGTTGTTCTTGAAACTCATGGTGTAACCAATAGGTGAGCTGGTTCACCATGGGCGGTCTTCCCGCTTTCTCCCTTGGTCCTCCTGTAGGTCTTGTTTCTTTCTCTTCTTGCTAACTGCTAGCCCTTTTTCACTTGCCACAGCTTGCTCCCATATTTTTTATTTTTGGGTGATCACTTTTCAGAATCTCCAAATAGGTAGTCAGTTACAGCCCCTCCAAAGTGCCTAAGCAGCTGGACTAGATGGGCCCTTTTTCTGATTCAGCACAACCTCTCTAAAATTCTTAATGTTACACTGAGAAATAGGCTCAAGCACTAATCAACTGAAATATGCACAGTAGCTACATATATAATTATTTGCCCTCTTTTCATGTAGTGCTATTCACTTTAGCTTAGTTCAGCTCACACTTACTTTTCTAAAATCATTTGTCTTCTTTGAGATGTGTGATTACAGTTATTACAAGGAGCAATATGAACTGCATTCAGTGGGTGCCATTCTGGGATTATATTTGTAAATGTCGTCATAGTCTTCTGGCACCTGCAAATAAGAAAAATAAGTACTGATGCACTCCTGTAGAAAAATGCTTACAAAGCTAAATATTGACACAAACTCAGAGTTGCTAGAAAAGTATTGTGAAGAAATGGTCTACATTCAGAATTAATTTGAATCTGGTGTCATCAAAAGAGTGAGCCCAGGTTAGGTTCAGGGTCCTATCAGTAGTATACTGCAGCCTGCCTGCAATTCCTGAATATTCGAACTCTTTCAGGGACATTTTACTTCTACTCATCGACTAACTATTTTAGTTTTGGTTATTACTATTATTGTTAAAAGAATAAACAATGTGTGCATATTACTGCAAGAGTTTAACAATTAAGAACAAAAGGCATCATATCATGCTACATTTCCATAATGGCAAAATGGAATGGAAACAGAATAGGGCACACACAGGGCCCATTTTATAATATCATTTATTTATTTCAATTTATTTTCAATTTATATCCTGCCTTTTTCCTACAAAGGGCTCAAGGCAGCTTACATCATTCTCCTCCTCCATCTTATCCCCACAACAACAACCCTGTGAGGTAGGTTGGGCTTAGAGTCTGTGTATCATGCTTGGGGTACTGGTATATTTTATAGTGTTTATTTCTGAATACACAATTGGGAGAGTGTAGAATAAATCCTGACCCACAATAAAAACACTGGCATTCTCTAGTATTACAGAGAAAGCTGGTTCCCTCCAGTACATGCTCGGATGTGAAACAACATGTATGGCAAGCACAAACCCCATCAATGCTGCACCATGCATGCTTGCAAAAATAAAGTCCACACTGAATTTAATGTAAATGTAAGCTTGTACTGTAGAAGTTGGATGAAAAAACAAAATATCTAAAGGAACTAACCTCTCACTGACTTGGTGGCCACACTGTAAACATTGAAGCTTCCACAAAAAAGTATGAAGAAAAAGTTTCTCTATCCCTGGATCTTCTCGTAGAAGCAAAGGAAAAGCGAACACTGGACTTTCCTCCTCACCTTTGAAGAAAAATACAACACATGACAACCATTTTATGCCCTCCTAGCCAAGATCTAATGGCTCTTTAAAATAAGTATTCAGGATTTCAAAATACATTTGTAATGGCAAGTTCTATCAAGTTTGTGTACAGACTACTACTAATGTACAAAGGCTATTCTGGACCTAGTTCATGCTGTAAAATTATCAAGGCTAAAAGATACATGTAGGTTCTTGCACTAATTTATACATTTTTAAAATACTCATATGAATCTGTATAAATGCAATATCTGATACTGTACTTTCAGATTACTCATTTTGCTTCCCCTTATTAAAAACTAAAACATGTTTAAGGGGACAACAGAATCCTATGCATATTTACTGTCTCACACACACACCAAGGCAATTTTAAGATTTCAGCTTGAGGTTGCTTGATTAAGGAGTTTATACTTTTAAGGCATCAGTTCAAGGCATACTAATCTGGAAATAAATTCTACTGACTATACATGTGTAGGATTATGCTGAACACTATGCTATATCCACACTTTTTATTAGAAAATAATCCCAATACAAGATACAAGCAATAAAATACAGTAAAATAATACAACATTGACAAAAATAATGAAATGGGGGAAAACAGTAACAGATATAGCAGAACAAGATTGTATTATATTATAAGCCACCCAGGAAGGCCTCAGGAGTTGTAGATAGCCTATAAATACATGTATGTATGTATAAATAAATAAATAAGATCAAAATTCAGTCAATCTTCTGGGTAAACAAATAGGTCATTAGCTGGCACTGAAAGCTTCTAAGTATTGCTCATATATGAGTAGGGGAAGGAGTTCCAGTCAAGGTAATTATACCAAGAAGACCCTGTCTCTGGTTACTGTGTACCAAACTCCAGTCAAACATGGCACTGTCAAGAGAAAATCCGCATTTAAGCTTAGTATCAGGGCACAGCCTTATTAGTCTTATATTCCTATATTGCATCTCTATATTCAGAAGCATCATGGCAATTCATGCTTGTAACTTGAGGGCCATTGCCTTCATGTTCATTTTCAGAGTCTCCCTGTAGCATCTGGCTGCCCATTACAGAAAGCAGGATGCTGGTCTACATGGACCTTTGGATGGATTCAGTACAGCTCTCCTTATGCCTGAGTAATCAGTGGCATAGAAAACAGCTAGCCTGCATAGGCATTAAAACACTGAAACCAGAGTCTTATCTGAAGCTAATAACAATGAGAGGTTTCCAGACAATGGATAGATCAAGCTAGAGCACTGCAAAATATTAGAATGTAACTTTGAGGAATGGTTTTCTTTGGATCGAAAAAAGCTATTAGAGACAAAGGAAACATGATAGTGCAATAGGTTAGCAATTTACTGGTTTACTGCCATATTTGGAAAAATAACTGTTAAATTCCCAAATCCCCACATTTCATAAAGTCCTTCAGCTCCCCAAAACATCATTGATTACTTACCCAATTTACACTTAAGATTAGGTTGAAGCTTCTCAAAAATTTGATTTCTGATTTCATTCAAGTAAGTTTCTGCTCTTGTAAGAACATCCAAAGGAACTTCTGAAAGACAGGTACATCGTACATATATTAAACAATTAGTTGATTTAGCAACACATGTTTTTCCAAAAATGGCTATTTTCTAATTTGTATCAATAGAAACTGGATGCTACTAAATAAATGACATTCCATTATTTGCTTTGTAGAAGGCAATGGCAGTATAAGGCTTTGGTCCCACAGTATTGCTCCACCACCATAAGGAAAATTGCTGGTGTAACTGATTTGCTCTCCTTTATATATACATCCCAACGGTCCCATGTTGATATTTGGTCTGCTTCATGTATGCTCTGAAATTGATATATTCAAATCTATGTTATTTTTTTTAAATCATTTTCTTTCTATTGAAATAGTATAATAGAAATAAGTTTAAAAAGGCATCCCAATCTACCCTGGAGGTGGCTGGGGAGGGGACACTGTGATCCAGTAATTCAAGGAGACTTCCACTTGGGTAGTGCTGGATCCAAGCCGGGCTAATAGAATTAATTACCGAGTAACAAAGAAAAGAGTACTGCTTGTTCATATTAATGCAGCCTTTCACAGAACATCTGTCTAAGGCTAAATGCAAAGTGTATGAACTAGTCATACAGCTAGTACATCTGCCAAGGACAAACCTATGCCCCACCTCTCATACAGTGGGTTTAAACTCCATTTGCAAGAGCCATGGGGTTTTTCAGAAGATTACCAGATACCGAAGAGGAGTAGTGTCAGACAATCCTATCCAAGTATCCCTGAAAGCACTATTACCCTTCCCCTAATGCTTCAAGCAAACCAAAGCTATGGCCCTACAAGCATACCTAGCACTTTACCCAAACAAGCTGTATGCTGGAACATGCCCTAGAATTTTCTTCCAGTGCACTGGAAGTGCACAATGAACATTCTATAGTTTCTTAGCAGACCAGTATATATAAAACGTGTCCCTTGGAAATTAAAACTGTGAAAATTCATTGCATGCACAGCATCAAACTCAAAGCAAATAACTGTTGCTTTGAAGGTTGTTGCACAGCACAGTCGTGACACTTTAGCCTTCAAACAGCAGGGCTATATCGTCATCATGCATATATCTTATTATAATGGGCAGATTTTGATTTAATCAGGGAAAGAATGATCAACATCTATGGTGCTAACTGGACAAAAGCCTCTTGCTTGGGCAAGGTACTGGTGGAAAAAATAACGATCAAATTAGGGAAAGATTTCACAGTCTCATTATGGCTATTGTTCATTAGGGCTGGTTTCATCAAGTATCTTTCTGTAACTTGTGTATATAGTTTTTAAAAACAAAACATAAAATCCATTTTCCAGTGTTAAAGATGAATAAACATGCCAGAAATACTAATCAGATTACAGAAAAACGAGAATGCAAGAGCTACTGTAGTATGTGACACTTCAAATTAATCTCAACTGTCAATAGCTCAGAACTCTACAGATCCCACCAATTGTTGTAAAAATAAATTATCCTGACAGGAAAAAATGAGTAATGTTTGTCTTACCCCTTCCATAAGTATTTACAAGTGCAGTTGCTTGGCCATATTTTGCAAACAGTCTCTTGATTATTGATGTATTTCCTGAATCTGGACTGGTCTGAATTGTTTTTAGTGTTGCTAGATGCACTAGCACTGACAAAATACAATCTAACCAGCAAAGAGCATGTGAATTCCTCCAGTGAAGGCATAATGGCTCTGAGAGAAATGGTCTATCTTGGTGCAGAATTTGAGGCACTGATGAACCAATTTCAGAATTTGACAAAAGCTGTACATGCATACTGGATGTCTCTGGTAAGCTTTCTTGGGCTGCCATTTCCAAGCTCATTTGCTGTTCCACAGGTTCAGTTGCATTATACAAGTTGGGGCGTTTGACTTGTGAGAAATCAGGTTGCCCTGACTGACTCCTAAATAGATCATTTTCATTGCACTCTGGGCCATGATCAGGTTCCAATGTCTGCTTTGTGTCCATCAAATTATCAGTCTTTGTCAATTTTATGCATGGTTCTACAGGAGAGGTCACCAGGCTTGTGTCAAAGAACTTTCTTTTTTTAAAAGTGGCCTGAGCTGGATAGCCTTTTGGATCATTGGGAATTACAATGTTGCTTAGTGATTCAAATCCCAGAGGGTAGATGCACTGAAAAAGAGAGAAAAGGAAAGACAGACATACAACAGGCATTAGACCTGCCTATAGTATTTGGTTAAATTAAGAAGGCATTGCACACTTCAGACACAAAACAGAAAAGTGCCCAGAGAAACGACGACTATCTAAGATAAGCATCCAATTAAAAATTAAATAAAGTACCAGTAAGTTTTAAGTAGTATTCTTCTAAAATAAGATATTTTTTGAAAGTAGCCCAAATTTTAGTAAGTTAATGACACAAATTAGTAACCCTTTAAAGAACAAAACAAAAAGATATCTGTACAAATTAATGGTAACTCTACAAATGTGTATTGTCACAAAGAGTATATATACAACTGTGAATGATTTAGCAAAAGGATTTAGCAAACAGTGCTCATATTCTTCAACTGGGCTTTAATAACTTTACCTAGAAATCAATGGAATACTACAGGTTTGGATATCATTCTAAAAGTAGAGTGTCTAGTAACTTATCCATGAGCTTCAGGACCTGATCTTGATCATGGGATGGGGCTGGCTATTTTTTACATCTGCTTCCATGATATCATATTGCACCAAGTTTTCTTCAACATAGACTGTTCCATCAGTATTTGCTTGTGCTTTAAGGAGACCTGGGTTTCCAGCAGTTATGTTGCATACCAAAGAACTACTCTGTTACGAAATGTTATGCCAACCATTTGTTAAATCATCATAAATGCCCAATTTTAAAATAATAATAAGGCATAACAATACTGAGCAAGTTCCAACCCATTATTTTTAAAAATACCTGGGGATTTTCACACAGAAAAATAGATTCTTCAAAATTTATGCGATATGTTCTTAAAGCTTTTATCAGATTCTTCTTTTTGCAAGCTGGACAGCAGTCACTTGGAGTTACTTCAGCAGCATTAGAATCCTAAAGTGATATAAAAACACATTAAAAAGTGTTATTCCTGAAAGACAAAATATTAAAACAAGTAATTTCTGTGTATGAAGAGTTAAATTTGACATCACAGAAACCAATATAACATTTTATGAGAATCTTGTATTAGAACAAACAATATTTTCATTTTATTTACAAAATAGCCTTTCCTATCAATGCTGAATGCTAACCAATATCTATGTATTAGAACAAACGTCTTCATAAAACGGTTTGTAATAGTTAGCAACATTTGAAAAAAGTAAACCTTTCGCCATTTCATTAAGATTTCCGTGGAAAAATAACTTTACAAAAACTTTAGGTCATAGAGCAAAATTAGTCCAATAGAAATTTAAAAATCTTTTGAAATTTAGGAGGGGGAAAAAGAACTTTGCACAATGTGAAAAATAACTGAACTGACTTTTCCCATATACCCCACCATGTGGAGTGCAGATGCCCCTATACCAGTCACTTGCAAACCATTTCCAATCTTCTGGTAATCCATCATTCTGAGGCATTGGTTAAATTATCATGTCACTTGTAACATTTTCAACAGTCTTAAGGATTTTTTTCACATATCCTGAAAAATAAGAAGTGAAGAGAAAAGGATTAAATAAGCATTTTTTCCAACGCCAAGACTTAGCACACAAAAGAAGGAAGGAGATATTTTGGACTGGGTAGAAGGAGATGGTGTTTATTTGATTAAAGGAATTTGTGAGTAAGTGTGAGGGAAGGGTGGACACAACACAGACACACACACTAACCGCAAGGATGTAAAGCAGGGGTGTAGAACCTCTTCTGGCCTGAGGGCTGCATTTCATTTCAGAGGGTTTAGAGACTGATTTTCAATGGTGGGTATTGCTGAAGCCGAAAGTAATACCAGCCTATTTTATTAAAGTTGTACTATCAGCTTTGGAAAGGCATAATGAGCTTTCAGAATGGAGAAATACCTTTACAAAAGCTGGGAGGCCATCAAATGATGGGTGAGGAAAAGAGGAAGGCAATGTGACCATCTACAGCCCCCTGGAGGGCCTGGTATGAATCTGAAGCCTGAGGTTCTGCACTCCTGATATAAAGCAATGAATGAAACAGAAAGTTCACATTTGTCAACAACCGATCCATTCATATATCCAACAAATCTTGAAAATATTGTCACTCTTTTATCTACAAGGCAGCTAACACATTTGAGCAAGAAAGGGTAATAGGTGCTGCATCATGTCAACCCAACTATACCTATACTGGGTGTAAACATGACACAATATGGCATCCTGCTTCAGCCTTAATAATTACATTGCTTTATACTCTGCCAGCAAGTTAGGCAGAAAGCTTTGTCAATGTTGTATGCACCACTGAGCAAAACCATTACATACAACTGAGATGGCATTGCCTAATCTCTTATCTATAGCTTGAGTGGATGCTCCTGAAAACATACTTGCATGTTCATCCCCTTTGTTTCCTGTCCTTTTCCTGATTACTATTAATTATGCTGCAGCATAAACACTAACCAAAATTACACTGGATTAGGCCTAAAATGCTGCACCATAGGTAATCAAGGAAAGTGGGGAATGCACAGAGGGGAGGAGCACATGAGTCTGTGGGGCACTTAGTATCCCCTACTAGTGGTTAGAAGTTCAGTCAGTGTGATGTTCAAATCAGATGTCACCTGTGTTAAGTTGCTTCTGGAATGAAACTAAGGAAGCATGCCATTTCAAAATCAAGTAATACAATAAAGTTACAGTGCAAGACTGCATAATGTACTTACAAGGATGCATTTACATCAATGCCAAATTTTTCCCTGGAGACAGGGCTGCTGGGAAGCAATAGGCATGGTCAGGCACTGCCCACACTTCAGCAAGGGCACACCAAAAAACACTTCCTGGGCTTGTTCTTTTTTGTCGCTACAGCAACCTACCTATTTTCCTGTCTCTTGCTCCAAAACAGATAATGGTGATGGTGAGATGGAGGAGCAGCTGATACAACAGTGTCCTTGCTTACTGGCTCTCTGCCTGTCAGCCAAGTAAGCAATAGCAGTGATAAGAAAAAGGAGGAGCAACAGGGTGTGGTGGCCATGATGGTGAAAAGGTAGCTCACTTTAAACAGGTGCTATCAAAGGTTTCTTGCCTAAGAGCCCTCTAGAACTAGGGGCTGGCATTGCCTGAAGTGTTCATATGACCTCCTTAAAACTAACATAAACAACCCAGGAATGCACAGAGCTAGTTATTCTCTTCCACATGACAATTTTGTGTGCAACCTAGTCCATGGGAAAGGCATCTAGTTCTGCATTTTATCCACATTTCAATTTATAATGAACTTCCACATGTATCGGAGTATGTGCGTGTAGCAATAGCATTCTACCATTTTACTGATTGTGTAAATCCATTACCATGTTTGTTATATTACACACATCTGACTTGGTATTTGTGATATGTGATGGCACAGCACATGGAATACTTAAATAAATGAGTGTTTTCGCCATCATCTTGATTACACAGATTGGACTTTTTAAGAGGCTAATCCAAATGACAATTATTTAGTTCAGATATCTTATATACATGTTTCGGAATATTCCTTCTGCTTCTACTGTACTTTAAGTATGTTTTAGGGAGATCAGAAATGAGAATAATTAAAAGCATCAATACCTAGCTATAGAAGTCTGTATGCAAACAATGCACAAAAGCTAGTTAGTACTATACTGAAATCAATTACTTCAAAATTAAAGAGAGCACACCCTTCCACATTTTAGGCAGTTATTAGCAGTGTTGGATAGTTCAAGCCATCTGCAGAATTTCCCTTTTCTATCACCACTATATGCTTAAATGATGCATTCAGTGTTTTAACTCCCAACTAACTCAAGGCCTCTTTCCTTCTTAGTTACTACCAGTTCTGACTCTACTGGTTCTGATGAAGTTCTTTTTGTCCCAAACATGCATCCCTTTACAGTTACTTACATTGAACCTTGCTTACCATTTCGTTGCCCATTCACCCTCTTTGGAGAAATCCTCTTGGAGCATTCAGTCTATCACCATGTGAATAATGCAGTTTAACTCAGCTACCTCACTGCTCTCTTCTAAGAATTTTAATTGCATTGATTCCAATATGAACCCATGGGGGACATTTTTTAATATTTCTCCGTTCTGAGGACTTGTCAAAATGTTTCGACAGGCTTGTCAAAAATGTTTTGGAAGTACAATCATACAGTGTCTACTGGACTGCTTCTGTCTTCGTGTTTGCCAACATACCCAAATCATCCAAAAGGTTGGAAACACAAGACATCCCTTTGCAGAAGCCATATTTACTTCCTCAGGAAGGCTTACTTTTAACTTTAATGTTTCCCACTGATTTATTTTGATAGATGTTAGACTAATTGGTTTGAAATTTCCCAATTTCCCCCAAATCCTTTTCAAAAGAAGCCCAGGTCTGTAAATCTGTGTAATAGGAGGTTGTCAAAGCTGTACTTTTGTCAAATGAGATGTATAATTGAGGTTTTTAAAAATCTCAGTGCGGTGAAGTTCTAACACAGGTATGTACAAAATTTACCTTGATGACCCAAGATCTGCTTACAGCCAACTTATGAAACACTGTACTAAAGATGAAGTCATCTATGCTACCATTGAATCATTGTCACTAGCGAGAAACTATAGAAGAACTATTTTATTGCACAGTCCAAGTACATACATTTTAATTTCAGTATTACCTATGAAAGGAAACACTCAGATGCTGTCCAGTTAAATAAATACCTAACAGCCTTGATTCTTGGCTGAGCTTTTTGGACAGACATAATTCTGACAGGGTGAGAACACAACTCCATCTCTTAAATGGCACTGTCTAAAATGTAAGTGGGTATAATACCTTGTAAGTGGGATTCTATATCAAAATCTGTGACAACAGTTAAGAAATGGTGGCAGTTCCAAAACTGTATTAATTAAATGTGTAACATTTATAAACATCCTTTTCTTTAAGGAACTTATGGCAGCATGGTGCACACATAATCCCCTCCCATTTTATGCTCACAACGATGCTGTGAGGCAGGTTAGGCTGAGAGTGGCTCAAGATTACCTAGTGAGCTTCATGTCTGAGTGAGTTTTGAACCCAGGTGCCCCTAGTCCTGGTTCAACACCGATAACTACAGCATATGGGAAATCTTGAATTTGTTTAGAATTTGGCAGAACTTTCAAACAAAGCATTTTCAGGCAACTCATTATAGAATTTATCTTTTGGGGTTAAAAACAGAGTTGTGGCAACTTAAAGAGTAATAAATGTACTGTATCACAATCTTTTTGTTGGCCACTTCTTTCAAGAAAATGCAGTTAATACTTTTTATCAGGTATACAAATATATTTCCTGGGGGAAAAAGACAATTTACATGCAGTTATGAGCTTAAATGTTGGTAAACACATCTATAGAATTTCAATCACCATTTGTGCAAGTAGTATCAAGGAATCAACATTTAATGGCCAATGTATTGATTTGCATAAACACATGAACATTTATAAGATTTGTTATGACATTCCATAAATTTTAGCTTTATAAAGGTTTTTTTTAGTCATGCCACATTATTTTACTGAATTGTGTTGTTTGTAGCTCCTGTTTAGAATTATTTTATAAAGAATGAGGGTAAAAACGTTAGACATATAAATCCAGATTAGTTATGAAACATATTTAGCACCATATGAACCAAGGGTTCGTTGGAATTTCATAGCCAAGTAGTAATTGTTTTGCAACTGAGGATCCCCTCAGAAATTTGCTACACAGGAAATGTTTCTCCATAAACTTTTTGAATTTGGAAACTCCGGATTATTATACTGTCCTGTTATGTGTTCTGGTAAAACTAACACCAGTGATTCCCCCAACCCCCGCACCACTGTCTTTGCATCAAAAAATACTTCCACGATTTCTCAAACCATGAGAGGGGTACGCCTGGAAAATAAGTACAATTATGTTCCCCCCCCCTTTTTTCACATAATGCACTAGTTCAGACACAATGGTAGAACAATGTATAATGTTGTGTTAAGAAAACTAGAATAGTCTCTCCCCAGCCTCCAGGAAATCTGCATATACTTATGGCCTTTGCTAGAATAATTTACCTGCCTGCTGAGCCTTTACTTCAGTTTTTGATTGACTGCAGTTTCCCATGTCATCTGAATCCAAGGTGGCTAACCTTTACGAGTGTGGAAATAACCCACAGTTTACAAAGCTGGCTTATTTTCACTAATACTAGTTAACACTAACTATAGTTTAGGTTTCAGAGGACATACAGAATGTCATTTAATCTAAAACGGAGGTAGAACTTCTAAATCTCCTCCTCATAACTGAGCCAGAGGAGAGGGAAACAGGGTACATTATGTCCAAAAGCAGCTGCGGAATACAAATCCACCAGGTGTTTCTCACAACCCTTGAACAGTGTATTAAAATATATCCAATATGCATATACAGTGGTACCTCGGCTCACAAACTTAATCTGTCCCACGACTCTGGTCGCAACCCAAATTGGTCACGAGCCAAGCCAAATTTTCCCATAAGATTCAATGTAAATAAGGTTGATTCGTTCTGTAAATGTTTTCAATCACAAAAATGAAACAAAGTAACAAAGAACAACAAAGTAACAAAGTACAGTACAGAACACTAACCTGTGTGGGAGGGAGGTTACTGTTTGGAGAAAGAGTCCAAATGATAATCGTGTGATAGTGATCATCCTTGTGGGTGGGGGAGATAGCCGTAATCGTGCTCATACAGGGAAGACAGGTGTGATTGTGGCCATCACCTTTTGTGAAGTTTGCAACCTGAGACAATTTTTTTCTGAAATTTCTGTTTGCGAGCCGATTTGGTTGTGAACTGAGGCATTCGTGAGCCGAAGTACCACTGTATTACCAAGTTGTTACATATGTTGCTTCTATACTGTAATTGATTCCAGGGCAAGGCATAGTCACTATACCTTTTAATTAGCTTTATCTTAAAAAGACATTTCAACAGAAATCTTACCCATTTGGGTGCATTATTTTTTAAAAGTAACATTTACTTAATGATCAACATATAGGGTTAAAATACACAGTATTCATTGTGGAGTAGCATTAAGCATATGGGGAGCATTCTGTTAAGACCAGCAATTACATTCAATTGCACTTTACTGGTCATAGACAACAGAAACAACACTGCCCAACATCTTTACAATAGGGTACTGAAACTATGTGCATTATCCCTCACATATTCTTAAGACCAGAAGGTATCTAGAATCAGATGTTTAGGATTCTGAATGCTTAAACAGTTATGTTGCCAGAATCATATTGATAAATTTTGGGAAAAGCCCTGAAAGTGGTAAGTTGTACAGCCAACAGCAGTACAGAAAGGCACTATTACTTCATGCATGCAGTCAACTGGTTCAAGCAGTAAGACATACTGGATGGGCATAAAACAGCAAAACTGAAATTCTAGAAAGCTTTGTAGAAGCATGGAAATCTATTTCATTATCTGCAGTACTGCCTTTGTTACCAGAAACAGACCCACTCACATTTGTCTTATACTGGCTAACATTATGCAGCTGTGTAAGGGACTTGAGAGCAACTCCAAAATGCACACTTTTTGTATAGCCTATCTTGCAAGGAATTATGTAGACATGCATGAGATTACTGTCTCAATAACCTGACATTAGTGGTACAGCATTGAAAGTATAACTATCAATGAGACAGGTAATCATTTAAAGACAGTGATTATGTCCATTATATAGTCACCAGATCTCAGAATGTTATGTACCTATAGCTAAGAAAATAAGTTGTAAATAACATTTTGAAGGATCATGAGCACAGCCCTGCTGGGCCAGACCAAGTGTCCTTCCAGTCCAGCATTGTGTTCACAGTGGCCAACAAGCTGCCCACAGGATCCCACAAGCAAGATATGAATAAAACAGCATCCTCCCAAGTTATTTTGTAGCTTGCTTCTGTACAGTCATTCTGTATGTACATAGTTAGAAAATGCATCAACATTTATAATTTTTCTTTCAGAGGGGTCTTCCCAGTTCAAACTGAACATGGATATATCCCAGAAACACACATATGACAAAGTGGGGAACGGCCATACTGAATATCCATTAATACTCGAACATTCCAAGGGTTAAGAGCCTGCACCTGATGGATTCACCTCCAGTACATTAAAATATCTGAAAACGAACATCAAAAATTACTTGTGCCTGTCTTTCAAGTTCACCCCACAAAAGCAGCATTTTATTTCCTGTCAAAAGTCTTTTAAAATGACAGGTATTAGTTAGAAACCAGTCCTAAAGTCATGATCACTGACATAAACACAGTAGGAATTCACATATCACCTCATATAAACTGACTGGGTTCACGACATATTAAACCACAGTGGCTATGAGGTCCTGGTAGCTTAATGTGTATCCCAAACTCGACATGATGCCCAGGTTAGTATTTTAATACTTTGGGCAGCTATCACTGGAGCCACTTTGCAAGAGAGGCAAGCTTAACTGCTACTCTTGGCGAGTGGCTTTACAGGTTTTTGAGCTTGCCCTAAACTTGATGTATCATTTAGGATCAGATGGCACATGGATTGTTGGGGTTGTTTTGTCGCTCCAAAGCCACCCTATGGGGAAAGATGCTGGATTTAGACAACACACTAAAACGCCATGGCTTTACATGTCATGGAACCCCAATCAATAAATGAATATCATAACATGCAAAGTCGTCCCTCTCCACCCCAACGCAAACACGCAAAAGCAGCTAAATCCTCACGTGGAGATAGCCACCCAGACATGCAGCAAATGTAAGGTCGTCACTCTGGTAGATCTCACACGTCGGACTCAACCCAAACCAAGTATGATCGAAGGAAATTCATCAGCAGCTCTCCCGCCACTCCCACCTGACCAGGTAGCGAAGAAACACCGGAACGCCCGTAGCATGGCCAGCAAAGGCAGGTGCCCCACCCCCAACTCCAGAGTCGAAATTGAACCCCGGACGGTTAAGACCGTTACTCACCCTCCGGCCCCCATTACGCAAGGAAGACAAAACCGGCGCCAGGACAGGCCGAGGCAACCCCACACCGACTTCTCAAACCACGTTAGGAGCACGTCCGGGGCGGCCGAGGCCTTGCGCAGCTTCCGGCGCGTCCTCTTGAAACCGCTCCCCGCTAAAAGTGGCCCGCGCGCTGCCTTGCTCCTCCTCCTCCTCCTCCTCCTCCTCGGCTGCGCGGCGGGGCGGGCGTGGGGAAAGGTAGCTGGGAGGATGGTGGTTATGCTTGGCATTTCTTTCCGTTTCCCTGGGGGGGGGGGGGTCTCTCGCTTGGGAAAGGGAACTGTGCCTCCACCCAGAAAAAATTAAAAATAGGACAATAACTATCTCCTTAGATTATAAAGACACGCTGAGTTGAGGGAAAACCGGAATGCTCTTTCTGGCAGAAAAGCAGAAACGTTTTCTTCACTTTGTGGCACAAACCTTTCCGAGTCCTTCACCGCACCCCCAAGTACAACCGCTTTGCAGTAAGGGATCACCCTAGATGGGTTTACTTCGGTGTAATTATTTCTGAAGGGGAAGGAAGTTGCCCTTGCTGAATTTATGGCTGGAGGCTGCAATCCTGTATGCATTTACTTGGGAGCATTTGCTTCTTAAAGGATTGCGTTTCATTCTTGAGACACTTCCTGACAAACTTTTGCGTGCTGTCTTTCCCTGTCCATTTTCTAATCTGAAGTCTGTTTCAATCCAACATGGCTAACAATTCTCATTCCCAAGGTACGTACCGTTGTTACGTGCTCCTCATTTTTAATGTGTATTTCTATAAATGCAAACCTAGAAATATTTAAACACGATAAGCTTTTTCTTGTCTTGATCTCTAGATCTGAGTTTTCAGAATAACTAAATAGTCATTAGGTAGCTACAGACAGAATGTAGCTGTAGCTACATTTCTCGAGAATCTTTCTCTTTAGAATACTGGCGGTTAAAACATTTATAGAGATTCTTGAATGGAGATTGTAGTTTTTAGGATGTGAAAAGTTACAACGATCTTGGTGTCCTGTTTTTCAAACACGAGGTAAGTATCTCCTTGCTTCAAAATATTAGTTCTAATTGACACTTGGTTAATTTATTTTCTATTGTCAAAGGACACCTTAACAGGAACTCCAGAGTTGTGTTAAAATACTCCAGTATTAGAAACAAATACTGAGTTGGAAGCTAAGAAAGTAAATTTACTCACATTTATCTGGGAGTACAGTTAATTGCTTTTTATAGGACTTACTTTTGAGTAGTTCTCTGTAAATTGCACTGCAAGTTAGTTGTACACCAGCCCCAATGAAAGCAACATGACTAGTTAGCTGTGACTTAATCTATGTTGATTTAACTGAGAACTAAGCATGCATTCCTATGTCTTTCTGACTGGAATTTTTGTATAACATTCTGTTAAGTTTGTTAGCCACTCTGAATAAGTTACTTATTGTAGAGCTCAGTGATTTTTTAAAATCCTAGTTTGAAAGACACATGTTCAGGTTCATTTAGGTTGGTTCAAATGCCAGAAAGCCAAGAAATTGGAAGCTAAGGCTGATATTCCCTGTAATCAGTGATGATGTTATACAATATCACAAGTTGAACTTGCTTACAATTTACCTGCCACCTAACCCCACTTTTCCTTGGTCTTTCAGATCCCAATTCAGTTTGAGAGGATGGAGTGCCTGGGATCAACAAAGATGCAACACATTGGCCTGGTCTTTTATTGCTCTATGGAGCTTCTGAGCTTTACTGTATTGCTAGAAGAATCCTGTGAGTTGGACCATGCCTGTTCATTACCTACATCACTAATTTGCAGAATGGGGTGAACAGTGAGAGGGAGCCCACTCTAGTAATCTTCAACATTGTTGTTAATACAGTAAGGCTGAATTACATGGAAGTTCTTCTTCTGGATTTTAAATTGCACTATGATGAGTGAGACAAAAAAATTCATTCAAGACTACATTGAGATTACCACCAGTGGGCATGCTGCAAGATATTTGGGGTTGCTTTGGACTTCTAGATGCTTAATTGGATTAGAATGGATGGAGAGTCTAAATATCCCTCCCTCCCTCTCACACACACACACACACACACCCCACATTGAAATTTCCACCTACATGCATGCTGCTAGACCTGTATGTGGTTGCACTGAATCATAAGTTGCCTGGTGAGGTGTTGGTATGGCATTACAGTTTAAAAGAAGCAGTAACTGAAAAATTTCAACACTCTCTTTCAGTGCACTGCTACTTCAAGTTGTATTCAACAAACATCACTTCCCACCAGAAAAGTTGTGTGTGAAATCAGTTGCAAAATTGATTTGTGATTTGTGAATTTGTGAAATCAGTCATATTATTTAATCAAGTGTCTGTGAGCGCATATCAGAGGGAAAAAGTCAGTGGGCTGTTAATGTTCTTTAAAGTAAATAATTCAGCAACCCATTCCTGACTCAAATGAATATGTCTTCATGCTCACACTGCTGAGATGCACTTTGAATTGGTGCCTCTTAAACATGTATAAAACAGGTATATTTTTTTCAAAATCTGCTTTGATATTTCTTATTATTAGTAACATCAACAGACACAATGACTGTGTTCTCATGACAAAACAACACATTATGGTTTGCTATACACAGTGGGTTGTACTGTTATGCCAACCTAGACCATTTTCCTCAGGGTGGCTTGTACCTGGGCAACAAGCCATCCTAACAACCTATGAATTGTGGGGTTTATAGTACTCACAGTGAACTGTCTTTTGTCCAAACCCAAATGAATGACCCAATCCCATTATGGGTACAGGGAACTGGCTAACAATGCCATGTCAAGTGCTGTAAAAAACCCCTTGTTATTCTTGTCATGGGGCTACTGGGTAACCACCTATCAAGCCACCTTGTGCAATCTCCATTTTGACAGCTACAGGCAGTTGCTTCAGAATGCTTCAGTGCCATGTTGGAGGGGTTGCCTACAGTTGCCAATAGTTTTATATTTTTCTTTGTCAAAATATTGTGCACAATTTTAAAATAAGCTGCACTTGTTCAATTGCATATCTTTACATTCGCACTAGTTCAGGGATTTGAAGCCTTACCTGGGACTATGTCTAGGGGAGTTTTTCTTTACAGTTAACAGAAGGTGACCTGTCAAGAAAAGCCAACACTGTGGCTATTTTTAACTATGAAAGATGCCTGAGGAACATTGAAAACCTCTTTGCAGCAAGATGCTTATCTCCCTCCCCACATATCTTGGTGTCCATCAATTAGTCCCCATCCTGGTACATGTCCTCTAGGTGCTTAGAAAAGTGCACCCCCTTTTTCTAGGAAAAATGAGTTTTGAAATCTTTGACAACTAGTTGGCAAAACTGGTTCTCTTTAAAATAGGTGTTTTGTGTGTACAATGTTTATTTTTGTTTTTTAACTGATCCAAACACATAGATCCCAGTCAAAAACCACCCATAGCTTTGTCAAAATCCCCCTTTGAAAGGATCGTCTCCTTTCCTGAGAGTGCACATTTGCATTTTCCTGAGCATCTAAAGGCTTGGGACAAAGTGCAAAATGTGCACTGGCATGGGGACTAACAAGGTAGGGTAGTGGGTAGGATGAAAAGGATCTTTGTGCAAAGGGAGTTTAAATCTTCCCCCTGCCCCTGTAAGCCCTTATTTCATGTAAGTCAGCTTTTTCTCCATAGCTTGCATTCTAACAGTTGTCAAGAAAAAACAAAGGAAACAAAAAATGAATTTGGAGCCTCTTTTGGGCAATATTCAGGAGTGATACTGCTCTACCTTGGCAACAGGCATACTGCCCAGGACATTGTCCCAGGTGAGGATTCAAATCTCCACAGTTACACAACTGTGAATGTTCAGAATTGTTCGGCTGCACCTGTTTATTTTAAAGTGGGAAGGGGGGTTGCAAAATATTTTGTGCAAAAAAAATGACATCTGCAGGCAGTCCCTCCAAGGTGCTGCTGGAACCCTTTGAAGGGACTGCATATAGCTGTCAAATGAAGATTGTGAAAGCCAGCTTGACAGCCAGTTGTTAGAATCTCCCAAAAAGAACAAGTTAAAAGAAAAAATGCTGCAGTGAGCCTGAAGTTGCTTGCGAGAACAGCAGTGGGGAGTTAACAATTCAAAATTCCTCCCATATTATCTCCCTGGATGTCCACAGAAGGATGGGGCCAACAACCATGGTGAGCTGGTTAATCTGTTGTGTTCACTGTGGGTTTTGCATGCAGCTAACCAACTGTGACTTATTTCCAGGGTGGGTTAACATACCATATGAATATGCCCAGTACGACTTGCTTCGGAGTAGTATGTACAGGGTTGCACTACATGTTTTAGGTCAGTGTAAACTTTAGCATGGAATGGGAAGTATATGACATCTCTAGAGGAAGATTAAAGGTATTGGTGATGCAAGATGTCCTCCTGCCAAAGGCTGGACGACACATACTCACCTCTTCTTGCCTTGATGAGGCAGGTGGCCTCTCTGGAGAAGCTGCTAGGCTCAAATGCCACATTTTGAAAAGTTCTTTGTCAAATCAGAACACTATGGAGTGGGCCTGGAGGTGGTCTTTGTGAGTAGTCTCTATACCAGGAGGTTTCCAGAACCATCTCGTATAGCCATGCTGTGAGGAAAGGCCCCTTAGAACATGCCATTTAGGCCTGGGTGTCTCTTCAGAAAGGTCAGCCATCCTCTGTCTTATCTGGGGGACCCTCTCAGATACCACATGGGAGGCCCCCTGCTTGCCCAATTGTTCATTCCGGGAAAGGTCTCCATAGAAGAGATCGGGCAGGCAACTTCTCTAGAGAGTTGTGTCAGGCACTTTATGCAACTGATAGAGATCTCCAGAGAAGCTGCTTGCTTACCCAATTTCTTGATTTGGGGATGCACCAAAACAAGTGTTTGGGCAGGTGCCTTTTGCTCTGTGAGATGGTGGGGCGGTGTGGTTGCTCCTCCAAGGAGTCCTGCTTGCCTGTCTTCCACTGCGGCATTTCCTACAGCAAGCAGATAGAGCCTGGAGGGGCCCTCCTAGTGTATACCTCAGTTCACCTTGCCTCAGGGCAGGACTGACTATGGTTAAAGGCCTCAGATAGTTTAGTTGGCAGGATCTTTTGTAAATTTCCAGACATGTTTCTTACTGTCTGTCACAGTAATCCTACTATGCAAGCTGGTCAGACTGCTGTCTTGGGTGCATAAATGAAACCAGAAAATTTGACTATACTTTTAAAAATGTAAACAGTTTTAATTAAATATAAGAGTCCTTTTCCCTGGAAAATGGGTGTAGATATTTTGAAGGACAGTAATGTGGATAGCAAGCTTCATTTTAATAGCTGAACAATCAAGGGAAATGTCACATTACAAACAAAGAGTGCTAAATGCGCAACTTAAACAGAGGCTTTTGCTCAGCCAGAATACTAAACACAATGTAATCTGTTTTAATATGGGTTTACACAGCTCAGATGATGCTTACAAATTTTATTCTAGTTCCCATTAGTAGTGTGGAACAATTTCTGTAATGTCATGTCATACCCACCCCACATGCCATTTGGTGTTCCTTATGCCATAGGGAAGAGCTGCAAATTAAAAGTCATTTGTAAAGGACAGTTTGTACCTGGGAATAGTTAAGAAATTATTTTTCCAATTATTAATTAACTTTAAAATATGTTGTCAACTTATTCAGGGATACCCTTTAGTTGATCTAAATTATTTTAGTCAATGTGAGATTAAAGTATTTCAATTCTAATTACTCTTATTTATAATTAATTTGATGTTTACTCTTTGAGCTCATATTCCAATTCTTTCTCTGACAAATATGAATTGATTACATTCTGTGTCTTTTAAGACAAAGTTCTGTGCATTCTGCTGAATCTGGAATAGGGACTCAGAAAAAAGATGGGAAGGCAGAGTGGGTGCAGGTAGCAATGTAGAGAATATGATAAAAGGGTAACAGGAAAAGCTGTGAAAGCCTGGAAAAAATCCATTGTTACTGCAGCACAATTAATGCAATTATAAGCTAGGGAAAGTCTGGGTGAACAAGAACATTTTCAGGAGATGCTTCATATTTTCTACCACTGCTACAATGAGGGCTTCTGCATAGGTAATTACATGGTGACATTCTGTTAATATTGGAATGACCAGCAAGATCTTCAGTGACAATCTTAAATGTCAGCTGGATGGATATGAAGGAAGGTGATCAGCTAGGTGTCTCATTCCCACTTTTGTATGGTCTTGCATGGCAGTAGGTTTGCTAGCTTATAGGCAGATAATGCCATTCTTTAACACAGATGATGCATGAGCATAGCTGGGTGTTCAGATGAGCACCTGAGCTACTGCATTCTGTGATAGCTGCAGATTCTAAACCAGGCACAGTGACAGTCCCACAGAGGGCACATTACAACAGTCTAATCAGGAGCTTATCAATGCATGGATCATGTTATGGCTAGGCTGTCCCTATCTAGGAACAGGTGTAGTTGGCATAAAAAGCTAAAGTTAATAACAGGTGCTCTGAGCCTCAAATGACAGAAATGTATCCAGGAGTACTTCCAAACTATGTAATTTTTTTCAGAGAGAAAAGCAATCCCATCCAGAACAGGCAAACTGCCCCATTCTTGGTTGTGGGAACTGCTGAAGCACAGATTATCTGTCTTATCGAGATTGATAAGATTGATCCTCATCTAAGGCATAACATACTTGAATGAGGACCAGTGAATGTCAAATGTCACAAAGAAATAGAGGTGGGTGTCATCAACATACAGGTTGACACCTTGCACTATATCTGATGACTGCTCCCAGTGACTTCACAGATGTTAAATATTATCTTTGAATAAAATGTTTTTATTCATAAATATGAATACAAGTAATAAATAAGACAAGTTGTTTATATATTGTTACCCAACCTTGATTTCTCCCAAATGATTTATTAAAAACTGTTAAAAGATTTTGTGAAAAACTAAGAGATGTAACATTTCTTGAACTGTATTTATTTACTGGATCTGTATTGCAATTTTCCAGCAAGAAAAATGGCTGGAATGGTTTCCCCCCAATGGTTTCTTTATTTAATGCTCTCTGTAAGATGCCTGTTATAGTAATTGATTCCATTCCTTCTTATAGACAATTGGTGTTATTACTTTTTTTAATGATTGCGATTAGGGGTGGTCCAAGTCATGTTCAGCTTTTCAAAATGTTAGAGTCACCATAGCATAATATGGAAGAAAATACACATTTTGAGTTTTTTTTCTGCTGAGTCTTGCATTTTTGGAGCATGTTCTGGTTAGGCTCTAGTTGAAAGTCACTTAATGTAATTCTGATCTTAAAATCCACATGTAAAAGAAAAACTGTAGATTATCTGCCACCAGATGCAATAGAACAGCATGTAGGTTATCTATGTATCTTTTTTCTAAATTAACTTGAGGCTTGGATCTAGAGAACACACTGCCACAGTTTTTAATAAAGTTAATTAGACCTCACCACTAGGGAATGCTGTGCAGCTATAAAACCTTTTAACTGCTGCCACTAGAATAAACTCTTTATACTTAAAAAGGAAACTTAGTTGCCTGGTTCCTATGGTATAGGAGTGACACCACCACTCAAGAGAATATTTGAAAATGAACAAAAAATAAGTTGTTAAACAGAAATTATTTACACAAATGAATAAAATGCCACTTTTCAATGATAAGAAAGCCAGTGTGGTGTAGTGGTTAAGAGTGTGGGACTGGGACTCAGGCTATCTGGGTTCTAGGTTCTGCTCAGCCATGGAGCCAGCTGGGTGACTTTGGGCCAGTCACAAACTCTCAGCCCAACCTACCTCACAGGGTTGTTGTGGGGATGAGATTGAGAGCAAGAAAATTATGTAAGCCACTGTGAGTTCTTTATAAAAGAAAAAGGTGAGATAGAAATCAAATAAATAAATAAATAAAAAGGGGTTGAGATTACTTAAAGGTTCAAAATTAAATAGGATTGCTTCATTCCTAAGATGAGTCTTTCAAGTTAAATAAAATTTCAGTAGCTTTTCTTCAGATTTTCTTAAATTCCACTCAGCAAACAAGAACAGGTTTAGAAAGTGCTCATACTTCCTTAGGAAAAAGAACAGATGCTGTACACCAGTATTCCTCTGCCTCCAGTTCTCTTTCTTCTGCCTTCCAGGATGATTCAGATGCTTTAGGGACTACTATCTGAATTTTCCTCTGGCCAGGCATACAATAGGAACCTCAAATTTTATATATAATTTGATTTGCTCATAAATTATGTTTGGTATATAAAATTTAAATGCATAATTTATTCAGGCTAACAAGCCTAACATGCAATGCTTGTTGTGTTGTCTGAACCTGGATGACATAGCTTGTTGGAGAGGGAAGCAACACTAAATATTGCATGGTCTATTGCTGGATTGTTTTAGCTGCAGTCATCATGCCAATTGAGGCACTAGTTTAAATTTACTAGTTTACTTTTAAATGCTTTTAATTAGAATAAAATGTTACACACAAATCAAGTTACATTTAATATAATTTTTGTTCGTAAAAGTCTTCCACAAGAACGTAAGAGCCATGCTGAATCAGACCAAAGGCCCATCTAATTCAGCATTGTATTCCCAAAGTAATCAACCAGGTGCCTGCTGGATATCCACAGGTAGGACATAAAGCCAGTAGCACCCTCCTAGCTTTCTTCCCTAGCAAATAGTAAATGTATATGCACATTGCCTCTGATAATTGGAGGTATCATATAACCATCAGGACTAGTAGCCATCCCCCAAGAATTTGTGCAATCCTTGTTTAAAGCCATCCAGTTTGGTGATATCACTATATCATGTAAAAGCGAATTCCATAGTTTAACTGTGGACTGTGTAACAAATGCTTCCTTTTATCTGTCCTAAACCTTTCACAAATCAGCTTGATGGGCTGACCTACGTTCTTGGTATTATTAGAGAAGGTGAAAAATGCCACACTATCCACTTCCTCCTTACCATGCATCATTTTGTACACCTCTGTCACATTACTCCTTACTTACCTTTTTTCAAAGTTGTACAATCCCAGCTGTTGTAACTTTTCCGGAGCTCCTGCTCTTTGATTAGTTGCCCTTCTTTGCATCTTTTCCAACTCTACCGTACCCTTTTAAGGTATGTTGACCTGAACTGCATACAGTATTCTAAGTGTGAGTGTAACATAGATTTTTATGTTACACTTATGATAAGGGAAATATGATATTGGGGGAGGGGTATTTTCTACCTTTGCTAATGATCACAAACATGGAATCTAGCTTTTTCAAAGCCACTGTACACTTAGTTGGCATTTTCATTGAGCTGCCTGCTATAACTCCAAGATCTCTTTCTGCATCAGTCACTGTTAGCTCAGACCAAAACAGCTTATATTTGAAGCTGGAATTTTTTGCTCTAACATGCACCAATTTACACTTGCTTACATTGATCCCCTGATTGAAAAATAAATAGCATTGTAGAGATCTAAAATCATTTTGTTGCTTTAGGACAGCCTTTATCCATTCTTGTGCCCTCCATATATTTTGATCTAAAACACACAGCTCTTCTGACTATTGGCCACGCTGCATGGGGCAGATGTGAACTGAAGCCTAAAACATCTGGAGGGTACCAAGTTTGGGAAGATTGTCCTAAAGCAGCACTATGACTTTAGATCTGTAAAAGGTACTTTAAAAATATTGCTTTTTTCAATTCCCCTCCACCATTTTCAGTTTTCTACTCCCCAAAAGGGTTTTTTCCTCCACAGCTTCAAAATCTAGAAATACTGTACCTCTAGTAATGGGACAGGAGCTAGATTTTGCTACCTTCTTCCATAGGATCTAAATGATTCCTTAGATTAACAAATGCTCTGGTATTGTTCAAGTCTTGAAAAAGCAAATGTGGTTTCAAGAAGTTTGACTCTGGATAGGGAAGCTTTTTTCAGATGGATTTCTCTCACCCCTCACATAACTAACACTCCAAGCTGAAAGCCTTCTTGAGGTATCTTCTTCAAGAACTTTTCTGAACCTGCTGGCTCTTGGAAATGAAGAGAAAAGGGTTTATTTAACTAGTTGATATATAAAAGTAAGAATTTGCTCTGAAGAAACTGTTTCATTTGTCCCTGAAGAAAAATCCTAAGTATCCTAAGCATTCTTAGGAAAAATTCTAAGTATTCAGTTCATGCAATGTTCACCTAACTACCTCTAGGAATCTCACAGGTAGGCAATAGTATCCTCCTGTACATATTCTCTAACACAGCTTCTGATACTGATATAACTAACTTGACTAGCAGCCTTGGTTTGAAATATAATGCCCCCCTCAATAATAAACTGATTCCTATGCACTTACAAGGTTTCCTCTTCTCTTTGTTTCCCATATTAATGTGTCCCTGCACTACTTTTCTTTATGCTGGCTTTGAAAGCTAAGGCTGAAGTCAGCTTCAAGCTCTAAAACTTGTGTGTTGACTTCATAGGAAGGCAAAAAATAAAACAAAAAACAACCCCAAAACACCACCCGCCCCATGAATTAAACAGGAACAAGTCTGTGAGACATACAGCAGAGCACTCCTGCGGTTATGGCAGGAGAATTTTGGTTGCATTTTGGTTTGAGTTCTTAAGAGTCAATTTACACATTGTGTCAGAAATACCTGCATTGCTTGTTCAGTCCTAAATACAGTACTAATGAAATTGATGACAGCCTTGGCACAGTTGGAGAGCCATGGCCTTTCATGACTCAGGATCAGTATTATGTTCCTGGGAGGAATGTGGTGAAAAAGTTATTACTTTATATCCATTTGTATAATTAGGTAACTGGTGGTGTAAATACTGATATATTGAATAATTTCTGCTTTGTTGCTTTCTAATCTTGGTAGAGACATCCTATATATTCTAAGCTTTCTCTGTATACCAGATAACAGACTGGATATAGACAGTCATCCTGAGAGTAAATCCATTGAAATTAGTGGGAGTGCTCTATGACTAAATCTGGATTCAACCTAATATCTTTCAGTAGATGACTGACATGTTTCAGAGAAAACTACATATTATATGCAATTATGGGTAATGTAACCTTCACTTTTTTTCTCCAGGAAAAGCAGAATATTTGATGTGAAAAATTTGGTTAGCAGATTATTCAGCAAAATTCCCTTGAACAGCTTCAGCCATTTTGAAAGGCAAAGCCAAAAACTTTTCTATCAAATATTTTTAATAAAACTTGTCTGGGCAAAATAATAGGTTTCTGTAATGTCTAGCTGTCCTGTGACTAAGTGATAATTAATTGTTTTCCTACCGATATTTTTAGCAGTCCTCTGTTCTATGGCATATCCTAAAACATAAAAATTTTTTATTTTAGCTTTATTTTTGAAAATCATAGTGATTTATGTGAAGTTACAAGCATGAATTTGCAGTTAAAAGAAACTTTGTTAGGTATTAATTGGCAAAAGAGAACTCAGTATAATGTGTCGGGTATCTATCCTGTACACTTGTGCTTTATCTATACCCAGCAGACTTATCTATAAACATGCAATGTGAACTGCATGTTTATCTGTTACACTGAACTTCATATGATCGTCTTTGCATGTGGCAGCATTACCATTGTGAAGATGGCAAACACCTCATGTCAAGAATTCATAAAGCAATTCACATAGCAATTCTTACCTTTCACAAACCAAAGCCAGTCTACATGGAAGCTGTGGTAGCAAGTGAACAGGCACATTTTTTTTAAAAAAAGTGCAAAATGTGTTTGCTTTTTCCTAAATGTCTTCATCTCAGTAGTCACTACCCTCTTCTCATCTTGAGATGGCCAGGAATTATTTTAACCAAGGGTGAGTTCAAGTTCGTTGCTTTGCTACTTGATTACAGTGATAAATTGTTTAGTTCTAATGGATAGCCTGGGTATATTAGATGCTGTAGCTAGCAGGGTATTGATGTATTCAGTGATCTCCATGGAAGCCCTACTGGGAGCCCTTGTAAGAGCAGGATATATGTATATACATCTATTTAAAAGTTGTGTTGTGTCTAATAACCATTATTGATCAAACACTTCATGTCAAGTTGTCATGCTTCCCTATATTTGATTTTTTTGTTCATCAGATATAAGTGTTATTATTTATTTATTTATTAAAACATTTTTATGCCGCCCCTTTCACCGAAGCTTCGGGGCGGCTTACAACAATAAATTAAAATAACATTTTAAAATATATACATTAAAATAAAATACAAATATACGATATAAAACATACAATATAAAACAAGCCGCCTTGGCCAGATAAAATTCAATAATATTAACATTTAAAATACTGCTTAAATAAAAAGGTCTTCGCCTGGCGCCGACAAACAAATAACGGTTATTGCAGGCATGTTGGAGCTCCAAGGTTTGTAGAAGTGCAGATAATTCTTTATTGGGGGAGAAAATAGGGCCACCCCCATAAACAGTCCCATGAGGACTGGCTTCACTGGGCACAGAATGCTTAACTGTTGGGTGGAAGGGGATATGGAAACAAAACTGAAAGATTACAGCTATTTTTCAACTGATTTCTGTTCTGTTCTGTAGAAGTAGGAAAGAATGGAAGAAGCTGCTGGAAAACACAGGGCAGTTGCAAATAGAATCCAATGTTGTCTGGGCTCTCTGCAAAATTATTTGTCTGTTACAGAATGATCATAGGATAAAAGCTTCATTTGGAAGTAGAAGGGAAATGGAATGGAGTATCCTGGAGAAAGGCAGTGAACAAGAACGCTCCACATGCAACATTTTGTTGCAGATTCCACTTGCTTCACCTAAAGCACAAAGGGTTTCCAGTGGAATGAATTGCAAGGATTGAAGGTTGAGCAGCATGGGTATAATTGTCCCTATTACTCCTGTGTAGACTGTTAATTTCTTTGTCATGTTCATAGCTGCCTTTCAAATTCTTCTGTAATAACACCAGCTTTAATTAGTTTTGTTTACCTTTTCTTTGAACAACTTGTTAATTTGTTAACAGAGATACTTAGAGGTTGATCCACAAGCGGAACACCCACAATGGGAACTGGTATTTGTGGGAAGAAAGGAATTAACAAGAATAAAGTTAAGAATTTAGTGTTTAATTGGTGACTAAATTTACTTTTGAAGCCAAGTTAGCCATTCATCTACCAACTTAGCTGTGTATCATTCATCTAATCACTACCTTTACACAATTAAAAATGAATCTTATACCCTTTCACAGATCTGATTTAGGCTGCAATCTTCAATGCACTTACTGGAGAGTAAGTCCTATTGGGCATAGTGAGACTTACTTGTGTGTAAATTTACATAGGATTCCACTAATATATGAACTGCTATACCTGTGTTTACTATTGAGTCCCATTTGTTTAATTTTAATATGTGACACTTTCTTCCAAATTAATAAGTAAAGGGTTAGGATGTAAATCTTTTCACTAGAATTAGTACCTAGCAATGAATTCCTTATTGCCTGTGGATTCCTCTTGCATGGGCACTGTGAATATATAATACCGGCTTAAAAGAGTGATAGCCAGAGATTAGGATTCCTCAGTATCTTATTTGTCACCCAGAGCTTTCCTTGGTATTTTATTTGTCATCCAAATAACATTGCATTGCATTATTTTCCATTCTGATTTCTGAGTTCACTTGAAAGTGAACTGTCACTTTTCTCACAGAATGTAAACAAAAAGCCCACGTAACACGATACACGTCATGTATAAGAGGTGGGAAGTAAAGGCAGTGTGACCTTTCATTGTTGGGCAAACTATTTGCATTGCATGAGGAAATGGACTTCTCTTGCTTTGACAGTTTAGGAAGAGGTATACACAGCCATCTTATTAAATAATGTAAGCCTTAAATTGTCAAATAAGGTACAATGAGCATTCAACAGTGTTGGTGATTTACTGCCAGATTTACCAGGTTTAGTCCAGTTTGGAGACAATTCTAGTATTTATATTTAATTAGCGTAAATGAATCATGCCAATGGAGGAAAGGAGAATCTTGTGATAAGGTTCAGAGTGAATTCAAATTTACCATACCAATACATTTTTAATTTGTGAAATAGTCCCTTTTTTAAGGATAACTAATAATTTTGTTGAAATTGACCAATTTTTGTATGTATCAGGATTCATTATGATCCAAACATGGTGCATTTCATAAACCCAACAATGCCAGGAACTTGTTGAATTGCCACAATTATACATTCCCATGTGTACCATACTCAAGATAAAACCATCTCCAGGTAGGACTGCACTGGAATGTTGAAGATGCAGCCATGTAATACAGATCTATTTTCTTCATAATTTCATTCCTAGTGATTGAAATAGTTGATGATCTTCTGTGTGTCCCTTTGTCAAAAATGAAAATACAAATGTAAAATCTTTGAAACTAGAATCTATATGAGGAATGGACAATCCTCAGGCAACATGCAACCCTTCTATGAGAAATCGTGGAAGGGCAGGAGAAGTGTCAGATGACTGGAGAAGGGCTAAAGTTGTCCTTATCTTCAAGAAGGAAAAGAACAACCACCTGGGAACCACAGACCAGTCAGTCTGACTTCAGTCTCTGAGAAAATTCTGGAGCACCTTATAAAGCAGTCATTCAGCAAACACCTTGAAAACAATGTAGTGATTACCAGAAGCCAACATGGCTATGTCAAGAACAAATCCTGCCAGACTAATCTGATTTCATTTTTTGGTTGGGTAATCTCCCTGATGAACTGTGGGAATATTGTGAACATTATCCTGACTTCAAAGCTTTTGACAAAGTGCTCATGATATCCTGATTAGCATGACTAGCTAGAAGTGGGCTAGATGGAACAATTATCAGGTGGATTTACAGTTGGCTGCAGAACTGAATTCAAAGAGTAATCATCAATGGCAAGTTATCGAACTGAAGAGAGGTAACAAGTGGGGTACCACAGGGTTCAGTCCTGGGACCAGTGCTTTTCAACATTTTCATTAATGATTTGGATGAGGAAATGCAGGGAATGATTATTAAATTTGTAGATGATACAAAACTGACTGGAATAGCTAATACCCTGGAAGATAGAAGGAAAATTGAAGGTGATCTTGATAGGTTGGAGTGTTGGACAGAATGAAATTCAGTAGGGACAAATGGCAAGTTCTGCACCTAGGATAAACCGTATGCATTGTTAAAATATGGGGAATACTTGGCTCAATGATACTGCAAGTGAGAGATCTTGGAATTACTGTAGATCTCAAGCTGAATATGATCTTGATCATTGTAGAGTGCAGGACACAGAATAATGGACTCAAGTTATAGAAAGTCAGATTCTGGCTAGATATTGGAAGCATTCCTGACTGTAAGAGCAGTATGGCAATGGAACCAATGACCTAGGAGGGTTGTGGGCTGTCCCACATTTAGGGGCACTCAAGATGCAAATTGACAGCTACCTTAGAAGGATGGTTCAACTTGGAGGCTTGCACTGAGCAGGGGGCTGAACCTGATGGCTCTGTGGTCCCTTCCAGCTCTATGATTCTATGATTCTAAGCTGCTTCCTGTGCGGTCCACTGAGCCCCAGAAAGCCTCACCCAGTTTTCCCTCTGCTGAACTAAGGGGGAAAGCCTGCTGTTCTGGTACCACTATTAACATACATAAGGTGAATGTTATAATGAATTTGCTAAATCTTTGATAAACACTTCTTACATATAGGCATGACCATGCTTTTCATTTGCTGGCAACATCTATAAACTCAGGTTACTCTGTCTTGTTTGAGCAAAATGTAGCTTTTTTCCTAGTTTAATTTGCATTTTATATATGTGTCCATGTGTCAGTTTTTTGCTATGAGATCATTTTTTACCACTCCTACTTACAAACTGGAAGCAGTAGGAATCACTGCTGTGTTCCAACTAAAACCTCATCCGCTTGAAGCTGCTGAGAAGACCCTACTATGAAAGCCCTACTATGATTCTAGTAAATAAGTCTACAAAAAGTTCATTTTATAGCACAGCAATTGCAAAAGTGATTCTTGGGCTTAAGGCAAGCTTAACTATTAACACAATTCAAAACATTGATAGTCAAGCGTATGTCTCACAAAGTACAATGGGGCAATACTAGTATGTGCATTGGGATTGCAGTCTGAGAACAAATATACATCCTCAAGCAACAGATGGCTACCTTCATAGACATTCTGTGTGGCATATACAACGTAGGTCTTTTCAATATTCCTGCAAATGCTATTGGCATCTTACCTAGAGGTTATTATGTACTTCTAGCTAAAAGTGTGTTTCCCAGTGTTATACACCTACTGAATGTGAGACTTGGATAGTATATCAAGCTTGCTCATTCTTATTTACATTTGTGAGAAGTGTCCAAGGACTGTTAATTGGCTCCTAGGAATGTGGAGCACTGGCATAAAAAATTATGCCAAATGGACACCCTGTAAAATTGAAAGGATGAGAGACAGAAAGGTTTTTTTTTTTCTTTTTAGAAGCATCCAGATTCTTCACACAAATATGGTGAAATATGTGTTTAAAATTTGACCTGCAATACAAAATACAATACAGTACAAAGAAACTCAGACCTGTGACTAAAAACATCACCAGTTTCTGAAATCTGCACACAACTGACATGTAAGTCAGTTTTGCGACAGGACTGCATATAAATATTTTAAATAAATAAGAATGAGAGCAGATCGTGAAATGCCTCAAAATTAAGGGATTACTGGCAATGTTTCCTTTGCAAATCATGTGAATAACTTGCTTCAATGGAAAACCTTGCTGTACGCTATTATAAAAAGTAGTGGACTTTTAGCAATAGTACACATTTGACTTGTAGATGCTGCTTGCTAATGAGAATTTAACTGGATCTGTTTATTCATATAGGAACAGGACTAGCTGTTGTATGACAATTATGCTGTATTCCTTACTGTTGGCATAAATTATCGAATGTATTTAATTGGCATGCTGTGTACATTTCATTTCCCTGGGCCGTTTGGTTAAGAGCTAGTATAGGAGATTAACCTTAAATAATTCTTTATTTCTTCTGCCTTTAACAGCACGGATTAGATCTGTGTACGGACTGGTTTCAGAACCCTTTATACAGGCTACGGGGGTGCTTATTTTGTGGTGGGAATGGTCGTGCGGCTAAGGAAAAGAACCCCCCTTTGCCTATACTAAGAGTTATATGATTGCCTATGAACCGCTCTCCTCATACACAGCACTGCAGCAGTAAGCTCAACCTCAGAGCTGTGCATCCCGCCTCAACCATCTCGCTTTCGCTCAGTTTTATATTTGCGCGCCCTTTCAATCCTTGGTGACGTGTCTCCCATCGCGCCCAATCCAAAGCCTCCTCTGGTCAGGACAATGGAAGGTGTTCCTCCAACCAGCTTGGCTGCTTCCTCGCTGTTGGCCAATGGGAAGAGGGCTGTGTTGAGAGCAATGTTACCAGTGCTGAGAGAGTGAGGAGGCTGCGTATCGATCCCGCTCAACAGCCATTGCAGTGCATTGGACTTCATAGGAGATCCAGGCAGCTTTGGGTGGGCAGTGCGCGTGTGTTTGTGACTTGTGTGAACTGAGCTCCTAGAGTGCGCGGAAGTGTGACACGGGGTAAGTATTTTGCGGGGAACGTCGGAAGGAACGGTGTAGGTTTTGGGGTGAGTGCGAGGTGCGGAATTCGCTCCTCATAGACACACACACAAAGCGCGGGGGGGGGAGTCTGGCATTGGACACACTTTTCTCAGCACCTTGGACGCGAAGGAAGGTGGCGGAAAGGCGTTTAAAAAATGCCAGTTCCCCAAACCCTCCGGATGCGGAGTTTGGGAAGTGGGCGAGGGGGACCCTAAATGCCGGGAAAGCCCCCTCGTTGTGCTCAGTAGATAAATATGTGGAGCCGGGGTCGGCGTTGAAAATCCGTGTAGATGGGCGGCGGCGTGTGTGCGAGAGTGAGTGAGGGGGAGGCTTGATCCTAGGCGGCCCGGCGACCAGCGTAAAGCGGGCTGAGTGTGAATAAGCTGCTTACATAGCACGGCGTACAGAGCCATAGCCATTGCTGCAGAGTCTGTGAGAGGCTGGCGAAAGAGGCGGCGCGGGCGGAGGTGGGGGGAGACGGTCTCTCTCAACGCGGGCGCCGTGGCGGGGCTCGGCTCGGCTGGTCTTGGGTGGGGGACCGGGGAGGAGGGCGGAGGGGGCCTCGCCTGGAGGTAAGCCCCACGACGCCGAATCGCGGGAGCGTCTCTGGGCGTTGTTGGCCTCGGGGCGATAAATCACCTCGGGAGCTGCGCTTGCTGTAACATGGCTGACGAGAGCCGTGTGGAGAGGGAACGAGAGAAAACAAGGCGAGAGGGGAGACTTGACTGGCTTGAGCGCAGGCAGGCAGGGGGAGGCGCGGACGGGCGGGGGCGCAGTTCTGGGGAACTTTTTCAAGGCGCCTTTTCTCCCTTGGCTAGAGAGCGCCGGCGACCGTTTAAAAGTCCGGGCCAGCGACTCGCGGGCCGACTAGGCGGCTGGCCGAGGGTGATTTCCTTTTTGAGGGGCTCAGTCGGAGGTTTAGATAAAATAAAAATGAAAGGGAGGGGGCGAGGCTGTAGCGGCCTTTAGTGCAAATGAAATGCTCCCCCCGCCGCGCTCGTTCCATTGCTTGTAATGGCTGAGTGTGCGCCAGAGTACAGAGCGCACCGACACACAAAGGGAAGGAAGGAAGGAGCCATATTCTCTATGAGCAGCGGCCATTCCGAGAAGCGGCCTCGCTTCCTGCTAAGCGAGCGCTGCAAAGCCAAAGCTAGGGAAACGCTATTGGCTATAGCGGCTGCCGCCGCCGCCGCACTGCCAAGCGGGGCTTGGGGTCCCGCGCACCCGCGGAAAGCGCGGCCTTTACGCCGCAGCGGAACGCCCGCGGAGTTCATTTCAGGGGGACTTTCTCTCATCAGCAAGGCGTTTGCACAAAATGGAAGGAGAATCGCTGCTGCCGCTGGTGACCTTCTTAGGCAGAAGCCTGCGCCATTGTAACATCTCTTCGCTGCTGCTTATATATTAAAGCACAGAAGATGATACCTTAGCAGTTCAATTCTAGCTATATATTGTCGAGGGACTGGGTCCTTGTAGGCGAAGCATATCAGAACAGTCTTGTCAGCTAGAACACTTAGAGTAATAAACTCGTAGCAGTGTGTAGCTAGTTATTAATCGGAAAGGGATGTAAATCTTCCTGATATATAATTAATTAGAAATACAGATTTTCCTATGATTTTTCCCTTGTCAGTACTTGAGAGTTGTACTTTTTTTGCTACCATACTAAAACCTTACTCTCTCCACTCCTTGCCAGAAGGTCCATAATTTATAAAGCATGACTAAAATAATGTGGTATGAAAGCTTTTAAAAAGTTTAAACAATTTATTTTTAAGAGCAGTATTAAGTGTTCATTCTGAAATGTAGGAAAGCACTTATTATAAGCATTTTTAATAAAATGCATTTACATATGAAAATAATTCCTTAAATTAGGAAATTCTATAAGGTTGTATAAATTATATCTATAATATCCATTATAAAGTATTTTCTATTATTTTCTTGTACTAAGTTAGCCCCATCACCCATAGATCCTTATTAAGTTCTAGGAGCCAATTCCCTGACTCCATCTCACCATATAGGCATGGGGAGCATTTGACTTGTTTACTTGACAGAAACTTTAGACCGGATGTGTTTAGTCAGAAAGCACAAATCTTTTTCTGTCTACATGCCAAACTGATAGGAAATACTGCTTTCTGTGGCAATACCAACTAGAATGGCACATTTCCCTAATGTGCAAACTAGAGCAGAGAAGTGCTGTTTTACACAGTGATACATAAGCCTGGGGAAACCTAAGTCTGCTCTAGCAAGTGTTTTACTTCTCAGAAGAGTGATTCTCAGCATCAGTATGAAAAACTGGCCAATAAAAATGGGATAATAACTTAAGAACATAAGAGGAGCCTTGGTGGATCACAGTGAAGGACTGACTGTCCAGCCATGGGTGACCAACCAGATGCCCACAAGAAGGAAGAGAGGGCAATAGCCCTCCTGCTGTTTTCCCTCCAGTTCCTGGCATTCATGCTTCTTCACATCTCTGGAAATACCATGAAGCCATCATGACTAGTCACTACTGACATTCTTAATGGTCTGAATTTCACAGACCCCTTTTACAAGCATGGTCCTGTAGTTTTAACTATGAAGAAGTACCACCTTTTGTCAGTCCAGAATCTCCTCGTGATCAGCTTCATTGGATAACCTGAAGTGCTAATATATGAAAGAAAAAACAAAACATTTTTCTGTTTTCTCCACCTCATGCATCTCAGGACCTCTGAGATGTCCCTCCTTCTATTTTCTAAACTATAAGCCCCAAACATGGTACCAGTTCTTCATAAGGCAGTTGCTCCAGCATCCTGAAGACTAATCCCATCAGCATATATATGAAGTAAGGGGGGGTTGTCCCAAATGTACATCATTTCATATTTATTTGCAATTAATCACACTGATTACCTATTTTAACCAGTGGGCAGTAATCTCTTAATTTTTTTTTTTTTCAACAAAGAGTTTTGTGTCACCTTAAAGAATAACACATTTATTCAAGCATAAGCTTTTGTGGACACTGTCAACAACATAAAATCATTTATTTAAAGAAAAGTTTATAAGCACAGGTCCCAATAGAGATCCTTGAGGATGACTACTCTTTTTATATCCATCCAGTATAAAAATTTCCTAATTATCCCTCTCTGACCTTTTAACCAATTACATATCTATAAGAGGACCCACCCTCTCATCCAGTGACTGCTGCATTTACTCAGGAACATTTGGTGAGGAGCTTTTAAAAGGCTTTTTCAAAAGTACACAACAGCTACTGGATCTGTCTATAATTCCAGAAGAGCAGCTCAAATGTCCATCTTGTATCTTCTGGAGAGCCTTTTGGATTTCTCTCTACTCATTACTTGGATTTTGATATGGCCCATGGAGATAGTATTGCATGAAGATACTTACTTGTATTTAGAGTCTGTAAATGCCACAACTCCATGCCTTCTGCAAGCAGTATAGTAGAACCTGTGTAGAACCATTTATCAGATGGTTGGTGGAACATTGGTCTAGTTTAAAAACAGAACCGCAAAATGGAAACCTCTTAATATGCAATTGTTTTCATTGTGCTCTTTTAGGCCTTGGCTTCTCTCATCAGATGCAGTAGGCTATTGCACTCAACTGCTTATGCTGTAATAAAGCAGGCTCTTGCATGCTCTTGCATGCTCATACCCTTTATAGGTATTTGTTGTAAAGTGCTTTGCTATAACAAGGGTAACCCAAGTGCAAAAACATCCACCTGTGCACAGATAAGGGTGGAGCTGATTTTCATCAAATCAATTTAAATCATAATTTTAATCACTAGGTTGTGATTAGGTTTAAAGACTAGGTTTAAATCATGGTTTTCTACATAATTTGCATGGATACCTACCTTACTTCATTAGAATACTCACAAAATGGGTCTCTTCTATGGCCTGCTGCCTTTATAGGTTTTCTCTTCCAGGGAAAGAATAATATGATCAACCTCAGTCTATTCACAAAAAGATCCAAAGACTTGTGGCCTATTCTGCTCAAAAGGTTTCACTTTCATAGTTACTGCTTGCTCCTCCCTCTCACACTTAGCTTCTTGTGCAGATCTATTCTACTCCCAACAATCGTACGATCATTGAGGGGTTTTTAAACTTAGCACTGAAGAGGTAAAGGGTTGACTTTGAGTACATAGATTTGCAAAGGAACAATGGGATTAAGGTTTTTTTTCCAACTCTGTATGTTTGCTTTACATTTTTGCTGTGAAGAAGAGGCATATGACCTCTGCAGACACAAATTCAGTTTTGAGAAATGTAAAACCAAGCATTTAAGATAATATTTTCTAGATCAAAAAATTGTCCAACAATCTTACAGAAACCTTTGGAGGAGTGAATGGATTAATGGAGTTCATTTACCAATAAATTTAAACTCTGCACACTTGTATAGCCTCATGCTATATAATTAAAAACTAATCCTTATTTTATGATGAACCTTTAGACTATAATGTAATATAATACTAATAACTTATTATTAGTAAGTTATTATTAACTTATTAATAACTTGTAATATAATACTAATAATAATATAATACTAATAACTTATACTAATATAAGTTATGGAATGCACTCCCCAGAGAGGTCCGCCTGGCGCCGTCGTTATTTGTTTTTCGGCGCCAGGCGAAGACCTTTTTATTTAAGCAGCATTTTAAATGTTAATGTTATTGAATTTTATTTGGCCAGGGCGGCTTATTTTATTCTAATGTATATATTTTACTTGTTATTGTTTTAATTTATTGTGTATTTTATTCTATGTTGTGAGCCGCCCTGAGGCTTCGGCAAGGGGCGGCATAGAAATGTTTTAATAAATAAATAAATAAAATGTATATTAAATAGAAAAGTATATTTAGATAGATTTTTCCTCAAAAAGCATTTTATTTAAAAATCCAATTGAAATAAAAAATATCCAATTTTTTATTTTTTAAATAATTTTTATCTAACCTGGCACTGGTCTTATTTATATTAAGCCCTGTGTACATGAAAGGACATAGAGCATAGGTAGGAAACATGTAGTGCTTGGCCTGATTTTGTTGGAAGAAGGAACCCAAAGGGTCAGAAAGAAGGCTGAAAAGGAAAGCGAGAGGGAGGTGAAATGAAATGAATGGCACATGAGAAGTATAAGGAAGCTCCCTGAATGTGATCCTTTAAGATTTCTGGCAAAATTACCCCCTGAGTGGACAGGAAGAGGGAGAAAAGAGAATTGCAAGAGAAGGGAGCCTTACCCACTGTTGTCTCCCATCCCTTCCTATCACAAGCAAGCAACACTTTACAAAAAAGAGGATACCCCACCTCTGATGTGCAGCATATAGAACTCCTGATCCAGTAGAGTGGTGCATGTGTAGTAATCTCTGCTGTATTTGGTGTCTGTGTTAACAGCACCAGTCACCAGTGGAAACCAAGAATCAGCCCCCTCTCATTGCTAAACAGGTGGTTGGTACTGTCAGAAGCAGAATGTGCCTGTATTTGTTCAGATATGCATGCACAGATCCCTCTATGTAAGTCATTACTGTGCTCAAGGATTTTTGAACTGAGGTTATAAACTAAGAAGTACATGTTTTGCAGCATAATTTAAAAGAACAATGCAGATGAAGAGGAATCACAACTTGCAATGCCATTCCTACTAGCAGTAGCAATTCAAAATAAATACATATCATTACGTTCTAGGATAAGTTTATGCAGGTCTTCGGGAACCTCAGAGGATTTATAGGTATAAATGTGCAGCAGTTGAAGTCAAGGAATAGCATATTAGCAATTCACTGTGTGGCATTAGTATATTTTTCTCCTAGTGTAGTTTTTCTAGTATAGTATATTTTGACTCTGCTTCTATTTTGGAAAGGATCAACAAATAGTGAAATATTTAAACATAGACATTTAGTCACTGGTGGCATCTTCAATGTTAGTCCACTCAACTGCAAATAACTCTAGCAATGTGATCAACACTGGATTCAATTGAGCAGACTTCCATTTGTATAATAGAACAACTTCTCCTTGTCCCCATTAGATCTCTGAATTGTTCCCCATGCTTCTGGAAGAGATTTGTGGGGGGCAGGGGCTGTTTTCTTTGTGGACAGACACTAATATCGGGTTTTGCTTTCTAACTTAGGCCTGCATGATCTTTTAAAGTCATCAGGTAACATCAAGTTCCATGTTTTGTTCAGATTTGCAATCACTGGTGTGTAATTATTTGGTTGCCAAGATAGTTGTTCAGGACGCATGTGAAACTGAAGGTCTAAATTACTAATATAGAAATTCAGGCTAGTTCTCCAAGATTTCTACTATCTCTTTCAGAAAACATAAAAAATGGGTAAAGGAGATCCTAAAAAGCCAAGGGGTAAAATGTCCTCATATGCCTACTTTGTGCAAACCTGCCGGGAAGAGCACAAGAAGAAACACCCAGACGCATCAGTGAACTTTTCAGAGTTCTCAAAAAAATGTTCAGAAAGGTGGAAGGTAAGGAGCTTGTTTTTCAAAATATCTAAATTAAGGGGCCAAATAAATGTATTTCAGAATGATTTGGATGTAATCCTGAACTGAGGATACTTACTGAATTGTTTTTTTAGACTATGTCTGCTAAGGAGAAAGGAAAGTTTGAAGATATGGCACGAGCTGACAAGCTTCGTTATGAAAGAGAAATGAAATCTTATGTACCACCTAAAGGAGAATCAAAAAAGAAGTTCAAGGACCCAAATGCACCAAAGAGGCCTCCGTGAGTATTTTCTAGGTTTAGCATATCTCATACAGCAATATTGCTCAGATTCATCTCTAGAAAATTAACAGTCAAGTAGCAGGGAGTATCTGTCTGTTCAGGTATGAAGTGTTTTGTGAATAATACTTTAAGTTCCTCACTTGCTATGCTTAGTCCAGTACTTTAGCCTTTACATTTTAATGTACGTAATTTAATTTTCAGTTCAGCATTCTTCTTGTTCTGCTCCGAGTATCGTCCAAAAATCAAGGGAGAACATCCTGGCCTTTCTATTGGGGATGTTGCAAAGAAACTTGGAGAGATGTGGAATAATACTTCTGCTGATGATAAGCAACCTTTTGAAAAGAAGGCAGCTAAACTGAAGGAGAAGTATGAAAAGGTAATGTCCATATGTAATTTTAGCTATTCCAGGTATTTGTTGTATCCTTAAATAAATGCAGATAACTAATCTGAGGAATAGATTTTCCTATATACTTGTACTTTTTCTGAATATTAAATGTTCCCTTTTCATATGACCTAAACAAACAACAGCAAGAACTACCTCACTTACTAAAACATATTTTGAATTAAATACTTGGAAGACCCAGTGGTGGTATTCATACATCTAGAAATGAATGAACAGGTTTGTGGTCTGATTAAATATAATTAAGCACTAATGTGCTATTAATACTAACATGCCTAAGTAGTCATATTTTGAAATAACCTGTATTGGTCTTTATTGTAACAGCTATGTCTTCTAGACAGTGGAGTGTCTTTATTTTTAATGACTGTGGAATGTTATTTGACAAGTGGTTTTAGTGGATAGGTACTGTAGTGTTCGATAGAAAATGGTCAGAATATCTGTTAAGCTTCATATACTTGGTTCTTGTGTACTAAATTGAATGTTAAGGATGCATGTTTGAAAATTTAGCAGAGGTATCTTTAATAAAAGCATTAGGTGAGCCTGCTGCTTCCAAGCTTTTGAAAGGGACACACACTTAATGACCTTTCCATTTCATAAAATGCATATACATTTTGTGTTTTCTTGCCCCTTGTAAAAGTATAATGTATTATATATGAAGCCAGTCCTATTTGGGAAATTATACTGGAGGAATGTAATATATTAATTAAACTATGGCATGAGCAACCTGACACCACAAGTCTGTTACTGTAGCTAGAAATAGTCTAGAGCTAATGGCACCTGTCAGGCATTGCTTTAAATCAACGAGATTCATCTCATTGGTTGTATGAACATTTTAGATGCAATTTCCACTGTCCCTGCCTTGTGTTCTGCACTTCACCCATCTAGAGAAAATGTCACTAGGAGTGTGTGTGTGTGTGGGGGGGGGGGGGGCGTTGGGAAGGAAGTTCAGGTGTTGCTTGGAGTCAGGGAAATCTGTTGACCTCCACTGCCTCCCCACCTTCACTACACCCCTTTTCTTCCTCTCTGAAGCCCATTTCTGGCATTGAAGAGGCCGTTGGCACAGTCTTTTCCATGCTAGCCACAAGGGAGACAGGATGGGGGTTCCAAAGTTTCAGTACCTTGGAACTGGGGCTTAGAATACTCCTTTTGCCTCTGTCTCAGGATGCCATAGGATTGTGGCCATGGAGAACAAATTATGGGTAGAAGATCTGACTGCCTCTTTGAAAAAAACCCAGATGTATAATTAAACTTGGGACTTTAAAAATGAATTCTATAAATTTTGAAATTTATTGAGTGTGGTATGCAACTCAACAAGATATACTGCATGCTGAAGGTGGCACTGTCTACTCTTTAATTGAAATGCATGAAATCTTCTGTTAATAAGGCATTAGGCAGAATCCTTATACTTCACTGGGGTGGAATAGTAAAAAAAAAAGTCATCTGAACAAGGTACAGGTTCTGAAACATAATTTTGTCAAATGTGTACAGTTAATTGAACATTCATTCAGTCTTGTAAAGGGGGCTTACATTGTATAACTTTACATGCTTTGACTTGATGCTTTGTTCTAAGGATATTGCTGCATATCGGGCTAAGGGAAAGCCTGAAGTAGCCAAAAAGGTAGCTGCAAAGCCTGAGAAAAGCAAGAAAAAGAAGGAAGAGGAAGATGATGAGGATGAAGAAGAGGAAGAAGAGGAGGAAGATGAGGATGAGGAGGAAGAGGAGGAAGATGATGATGATGAATAAGCCTCCATTTAGATCAGTTGTCTTGTCTATAAAAGCATTTAAACCCCCTGTACACAATTCACTCCTTTTAAAAAGAAAAAAAATAAGCATAAAGCTGTGTAAGATTTATTTTAAAACTGTACAGTGTCCTTTTCTTTTTCTTTTTGTATAGTTAACATGCTACCACATGTGTCTTTTGGTAGCTCAGTCCTTTTAGTGGTATCTCAGTGGCCACTAACTTTGCCTAGTACAGTATGGGGGTTGTAAATTGGCATGGAAGTTTAAAGCAGATTCCTTGTTGGTGCACAGCACAGATTAGTTACACATGTAGTTCATTATTCATCTTCAGTTGTCTGCATCATAAAAATAATAGTTGTTCTGTTTAACTAAATACCACTCTGTAATTGAAAAAAAAGTTGTAGCTGTTGACATTCTGATTGCTTCTAAGTAAATACATTTTTTAAAAAATTAGTATTGTTGTCCTTTCAATAGGTGCCCTTGTAAAGTCAGTATTTTTCTTTTTTTTTTTTTTATTTAGTTATATAGAAATTTCATCTTCTATGTTATGTTCTTTTGGGTTAACATCAAATTAGTTTTGCCTCTTCACATAATAAGCTGATACAAGAGCTTTGACCTACATGCCCTACATAATCATGATAGGGTAGAAAATAAATATATACAGCATATGCAAAGCAGTTTTTTATGTCATGTAACAGGTCACAGTTCTTTTTAAAAATAAAACACCTGTTCTTAGCCAATCCATATTTGCTCAGCTTTTGCTACATACAATATTCTACTGAGTTGTGTAAATTTACCAGTTTGGGAAGGACGAGAAATATAGAATTCAATTCTTTGTCATGGAATGCTTTCCAGGGGAAAAAGAAGTTCAAATTAGTGTCCTTGGAGGACTACTAAGAGAATATTTTCTCATAATGGTCTGTGAGAAATTTACATGTGTGACTTCATTGGCTGATAATGAGAGTTATATTTGCAAATATCTGAATACAGAGGTGAGTGTACCCTACCTAAGAAGGTAATGTTAAATGCTAAATTGCTGTAATCCTTTTAGGATACCATGTCAAGTGATAGTTGTGGGCTTTATACCATGAACTCTCCTGGTAATAAATCCCACAGGAAAAAGATTTTACTTTGTTAATGTTTTCTATAAGTGGTTCCATTGTTTGATCTGTATAAATTCATGTTTTCAGAACTAGTTTTAGCCCATTTTCAAAATTTTATATTGTCTCAAATTAAAATGAGATAAGATGTATCTTTTTATGTTAGTCTTTTATAACGCATTCTTGATATTTGCCCATTTTGTAAGTTAAACAGCTGTAAGGGAAAATACATTTTTTCATTTCAATGTGAAATGCAACATGGTATTCTAATGACCTCTGATTTGATAAAATAATAGGTTGCTTTGAAAACCAAAGTTAAGATTTTTGCATATTCAGTAAAAGTGCTGCCAATTATTAACTCACATTTACCTGCAGACTAATTTGGGAATTGATTGGCAATTCTGTAGTTATAAAATGATGGTTTTCAAGTGCCAGTGTTTAAAATAGCATTCTTGTAATTTTACACTTTTGATGGAGTATTGTTTTGTTATACAATTTTGACTTTTAAGATTCTTACTTCAATTTTGCATTTGTTTATGTATAACCTCAGGAGAATATTGAACATCTGATTTCCTGGTTGATACTAATAAAATAAGAATTACAGAGGTTTTATATATTTAGTTAAATGAGTTTACTTTAAATATTTTCTTCTCTCTGTTTAAATGTTTTAAACCAAAGATGTTATTTCAAAGGACTATTTGAGAAGAAGAGTTAAAACACTTCAGAGTCATTTCATATTCAACAGTACTTTTGATGAACACACACAGTATCATTAGCCTTACAAAAACATCAAATACATGGAATGTAAGATAATTCTTTTTCTGACCTTCCCTACTGTAGCCATCCCCCAAACCACTCTAATGAGCTGTGGGCCCCTCCTAAACAATGGTATAGGGCACAGGTGACTGCTAGGTAGAAGAGAGGGGAAGGCATGAAATTATAAACTACTCTGACTCTGTTCCATATCTATTTAGTCCAGCTGTGTGCAGTGGAGTAAATGGGTAGCAGGCTGTATTCTGGGTTAGTTTATATTTCATTTCTCTTCCCCTTAACAGCCCTTTATGCTCCTTCGTATACTATCCAAAAGGATCAGCCATCACTGTAGAGGGGCTTGCGGGTTGAGGGGGGCTGTAGGGAGGAATGGGGAGCCTGCCTTCTATGATCCTCTAACATAAGGTTGATAAATAATGCCTTCAGTGCCCAAACCCCAGTTTGCTTACAATTTCTTCTGTTAGTAAAAGAACATAAAATCTGGATCAGACACAGGATTCGTCTAACCCTGCCTTTTGTTCACCAGTAGCCAACCAGCTGGCCCATGGGATCTCAAGCAGGACACGGGTGCACCATTGCCTTCCTGACCATGTTCCCCAACGGCTGGTGCACAGAGGCAAGCCTTTTGCCACAGTTCTATTCTTTCTATAAAGAACTTGATTTTTAGCCAAGGCAGTGCTTAAAACTGACTTAAGTAATATGGTCTGTTTTGCTATTGTGCACATTATTTACCAAGATTTCCTGATCAGAGGAATATTTGTCCTGGTGTAGACATAGCGGAATTGTGAAGAGGATTGTACTAACCTATAAGTAAACAGCCAGCACATGAAAAATTGTAGCCAACAGCTCCAGTGTGCTAATTTTATACTTTCAGGGACTTGTGGAAATGTACTCAAAGATACCAGTATGAAATGAGAGAAATGTAGCATGATGTTACATATGGGAGATTTCTCCTTTTGTTTACTTTTGTGCAAGCAAGTGCAGCCCCGATTTGAAGTAGATCTAGTACAATCCAGGAATGGGGAGTTAAACTTCACCACTGTGCTTCCCTCCACTGAAACCCAGATAAACCTCCCCAATTAGTGTCCAGGGAGAAAAGAACTTGGTGGGGGATGGGTGGATTGGGGGTATCGGGGGGACTTCAGATGAAAGGTTTAAGCCTCCTTTCCCTGAAAGTTGGCCCTTGATCTGCATTATACTGGAGTTTAAAACAGTTTGTAGCTTGGCTCAAGTTATACTCTAGCACAAGAGTTTTAGTAGCACATTCCCATTTCATTTGCTCTCTATATAGACCAGGGTTGATGTATTTCAGGCAATAACCATAGGTTACCTCAGGAATTCTCTAGCAATATATTAAGGCTCAGTTGTTTTATAAGGCAACACAGGACTGAGAGCCTTCTCTGCTGGTCCAAGGTTCATCCATCCCATCTAGGGTTTGGCTAGAAAAACCAAGGAAATGTGTGGGTACATAGAGGGTAAGTTGTAAGTAAGCACAAGTTGTGACATTGTACAAAAGATCTAGTTTCCTGGCTTTGTGGAGCTTGAGCCTTCATGATATTATTTTAATTGGGGTCTTAAAACAAGTTTTTAAAATAATTGAATATTAATAACTGTACTGTATTTGCAGGCATCCAACAGAGGTTTTCTGGGCCTATTCTATGCTGCTATGTGCTGTCAAGTTGTCTTTGACCTAAGGCGACCCTAGAAATGAAAGCTCTCCAAAATGCCCTATTCATACAGTTCTGTTCAGCTCTTCCAAGTTCAAGGCCATGGGCTTCTTTTATGGATTAAATCCATCACATGTTAGGTCTTCCCTTTTGTCTTCTTTCTTCAACTTTCCCTAACACGATTGACTTCTCCATTGAGTCTTGCCTTTTCATGTTGTGTCCAAAATAGCCTCAGTTTGGTTATTTTTGCTTTTAGGGAAAACTCTGGCTTGATTTGATTTAGGACCCACTTGCTTGTTTTTCTATCCATCCAGTGTATTTGCAAAGGTTCCATGTTTTGAATGCATCAATTTTCTTTCCGTCAGCTTTCTTCACTGCCCAGCTTTCACACCCATGCATTTTGATTGGGAATATAATCACAGGGATAATCTTGGGCTTGGTCTCCAGTGAAACATCCTTACACTAGTTTCTTCATTGCTGCCCTTCCAAAATCTCAGCCTTCTTGGCTGCAGTTTCCCTTTGAATTGATGACTCAGCTGAAGTATGTGAAATTTACAATTTTAATTTCTTCATTATTAATGGTCAAATTGTTCTGTGGCCATGATTTTTGTTTTCTGAACATTCAGCTACAGTCCTACTTTTGTACTTTCTTCCTTCACTCGTAACAGGAGTCTTTTCAAGTCATTGCTGCTTTCTACCAGTAGTATGGTGTCATCTGCATATCTTAAATTATTGATGCCTGTCCGTCATTTTTCTTTCCTTCCTCTGATTCTAATGCAGCTTTCCTTATGATGTGTTCTGTGTACGGATTGAACAGCTTGTCTGTCACCTTTCCCTATGGGAAAGCATTCTATTTCTCCATATCCTGTCTTAACTCTAGCTTCTTCTCTGTGATACAGATTCCACTTCAGGACAATCAAGTGCTGAGGCACGCCCATTTCTTTCAGGAACATTCATAGTGTCTCATGATACACACAAAGACTGCTATACAGTACAGACCAATCTTTTTCTGAAATTCTTTGGTGAGCTTCGGTAGCCAATGTACATTCCTTTTTGAAATCTATCTGGGATGACTGGCATTTCTCGCTGTATATAGGATAGTATTCTTTGTTGAAACATGCTCAGCATCACTGCTTGCATGCAAGATAAATGCAATGGTCCTATGGTTGCACTCTTTTATATCTCCTTTCTTCAGTACTGGTATGCATAGTGAATGTTTCTAGTCTGTGGGCCATTGTTTTGTTTTCCATATTTGTTGTCATATTTTTGTAAGGATTTCTACTGATTCATTTTCTGTAGCTTGGAATAGTTCCATTAGTATCCTACCTACTTCAGGTTCTTTATTCTTTGGAAGTGCTTTTAGAGCAGCTTTCGCTTCACTTTCTAGACTAATATTTTATTTGCCTTCTTCATCTATTCTGGGCAAATATTTTATTTGAAGGTATATCAAGGAAAATCTTGGCCAGACTTGAAAATGTGTATGCAGGCTGTCAGAAATCCAGTGGATGAGTCATTTAGATGTGTTCTTAATTTTACACTGTACTGAAAAATCTTTTTTAACAGAATGAAATATTTCTAGAACATGTTTTTCATTCCTGTGATCGGTTTATCATGTTGAGCACAATTTCAGAGGTATGTAGAAGTTCTTTTAACAATTATCCGTAGTGATTGAAACCCAGAGCTAAGCAGTAGTGACAGTTCTTTGCTGAGATTCTGGAGAGTGGATCCATTTTCCAAATGGGAGCCCTTGGCTTCTGTGTTTCATCACCAAGCCACATGTGAAAAAGGAGGGTTCCATGTTGGAAAACACTAAGCATAAATTTCATAAAGGATGCATACATAAATTGTAGGAAGCTGTTCAGGAAAAGGGCAGAAGGAAGCAGGAGCAAATCTTAATGACTTAGTACATCTTGAGTGCAAGCAAAGTACAGGGAAGAAAGTTCTAGTCAGGTCTGAACTTCCTTTATCAAAACAAAAAACAAACAAAAACCTCACCAATTTGACAAAAAATGCACAGAGATTTAAATGAGAAGGAAATGGATAAAATATGGATTTTATAAAAAACATACTGCTTTGTGAATTTTGAGATTTTTTTCAGCACGAGGTAGAAATACTTGTAAGCTGGGAGACACACACTGAATTTGGGCACTACATTTCTTAGAAGGACCAACATTCCCACCCTAGCTTGCCCACTAACAGACATTACAAAGCACTTTACAAAGGCAAAGTTCATTTACAGCTATGTCTGAGTGCTGAAATAAACATCAGCATATTGGGCCACAAATAAGATCAATATGTTGGAAATGGCACATATTTGGGAATTTGAGAAAGGCATGAGAGGTTCTCCATCTGATACCTGTACCAATTTCTGAATTAGCTCTATGGGTTCTGTGCTGCAAGCTCACTGCATGTCCCATAACACTGCCCCGTTATCTGAAACATTCAGATAGGTGGCTTATGCTCTATAGACAGCTTATAGAGCCAAACTTGCTTAGCTATAACAATTAGAGTGGCCACTTATGAATCTCCAAGAAAAGATGAAGCTGCAAATATTTGCATAAAATGTCCTGTGCTAATGTATACATAGAGATGTGAATAATTTAAATAGAAATATATCTCTGCATAGTGCAGAAAGCTGCGATCAGGTGACCTGTGAGCCTGCCTGTTCAGTCTGCTGATCCAGCACTACCTGGATGGGCAACAGTTCTTAAAGTTTTTTATCTTTAAGGAATTGGATAGAACAGCCCTATAAACAGAAGAGCATCCTCTACCTACCATGTGCTTTCAGAGGATTCACATGATTATCTGTGCCAGAAGTGGACAGAAGGCAGTTCTCCAGATGTTTTGGATTCAACTCCCATACACCCTTGCCAGCATGGGCCATGTTGGGAGCTGAAAATCCAAACCGCCTGAAGATCTATTTTCTGTGACCTCTGACCTACCTTAAAAACTTTCCTTAGCTTAGATAGCTTACATTCTTTATATAATCCAATGTAGAGAACAGTTAAGTTTTAAAAGGTACTATCTGAAGCCCAAGTTTAAAATCAATTATGGGTGTGTTATTTTGGAATGAATGGCTGATTTAGAAAGTCCATGACCATTGGCTACCCACTTCCTTTTCTGAGCACAATGAAAAACTCGGAGTGCTCACCATGGAGGGTTCTTAACTGTAAGACTCAGAAGGCATTGTGCAGCTGTTCCATTTTTTCTTAATGTAGTAAGTGGAAAGTTAGAAGGAGTTACGGGAAAACACATTACAAGTAGAAGACAATCAATGACTCTCTTCCTTAAGTAAAGTTCTATGAATGGAACAGAGTGATTGTACAATAGAAGTCTGGATTTGAAGCACCCCTAAGCTAGTCTCCAAATAACAGATAGTTCCAATCGGTTAAGCTAAAGGCATAGATCAGTGATGGCGAACCTTTGAAAGACCAAGTGCCCAAACTGCAACCCCAAACCTACTTATTTATCGCAAAGTGCTAACACTGCAATAAAACCTGAATACTGAGGTTTTAGTTTAGAAAAAACAACTCACAGCCAGTCCAAGCAAATATACCGTATTTTTTGCTCTATAAGACACACCTGACCATAAGATGCACCTAGTTTTTAGAGGAGGGATCCATGGAAAGCTTCCTGATAATCACAGGCACATTCCCCATCACTTCCCCATGGGCTTCATTAAAAGATGGGTTACCATTTGAAAACACACACTGACCTGTGATTAACAGATCTCGCCTGCGCCGGAGGAGGGGGGCGGAGCAGGGCGCGCCGAGCACGTGCCGGCCAGGTGTGGTGCAGCCAGGCCAGCAGCGTGCCAGTGGTGGTCTTCCGGGCGGTGCGGCGGCAGGTCTTCCCGGGCAGTGGGGGTGAGCAGTTGGTCTCTCTGTGCGGCCGGCGGGTTAAAGCCCGCGGCTCCTCCGCACCGCTCCCCCTGAGCGGCACAACTCTCACCTGTGCGGGGGGGGAGGTGGAGTAGTGCGCACCGAGCACATGCCGGCCAGGTGGTGCCATGTGGTGCAGGCGGGCCGGCAGCGTCCCGGGCATCGGGCACACACACATTCGCTCTATAAGATGCACAGACATTTCCCCTTTTGAGGGGGAAAAAGTGCGTCTTATAGAGCGAAAAATACGGTATATATATCCTTGGCAGCGCACTGACCAGCTATAATGAGTCGCGGCTCATGACATTATTACCTGGCGCTGCTACTTCTTTCCGAGCATGCAAATGGCCCCTTTGTGCGCTGTTATCCAATGCTTGGCTGCTGGGGCGATGGTGGGACGACTTGGGTCGTATTCCAACAGAGAGGGCTCAGAGTGCCCACTGTGGCATGCGTGCCATAAATTCACCACCACTGGCATATATCTTCACAGCATTTGTTCTCTTCAGGCATTCACTTCTGAACACATGGCAGGCCCTGTCACCTTAGTGATGCTGCATGCACACTTCTAAGTTGTCATGAGATCAACTGAGTCTGAAGGCTATGTAGGGTTCATTGTGAGTAGGGTTTTCAACAGAGGGGCAGAAAGCCTGGCCATTAAATGAAGGCAGCCTCAATGAGACTCAGCCAATGACTCAGGATGGCTGTCTGTGCATGGGGTTTCATCAAATGGGTAGAACTAATCCTGTATGTTCCTGGGGTTCTTTCACTTTCATAATGGATGAAGAGAGCTATTGTTTATATGTTATTCCAGTCCCATCTAAAGCAAAGCATGCCAGTTATTTCTGCATATACAATATCTTGATGTTCATTCATGAAAAGTTTATTCACACACCATAAAAAGAAATCTTGTCACACATCTGCCCTGTTATCATAAATATTCCCTTTATATTTTCAAAGAACCAGCATGGAAGCAGTAATGAACCAGATATTCTTTTTCATGTTTTCAGCATTTCTGAGATTTATTTGTCATTGAGATGGCAAACCTAGGCGGTAATGCTTTAATGTGTGCTGTGTGTCTACTCATGATTGAATGCTCTCCTCCATACCCAGAAGATGGGGGGTTGCAATCCTTGCATATAGAAGAGTCATACCAAGAAGAAGGTTTCTTTCTGACATGCTAATTTTCTATGTGAGGGGATATAATTTTATCTTTTGTTTGGCGAAGCACTCAGTCTCAAGCCCCAAACACCATCTGAGCTCTGAAGTGATACAGCCAAAATCTGGTACTTTCTTAGTGAGAAGCAGGTTGAATCAGGCAAGAAACAATAAACAAATAAATAAATAAATAAACATTACACCTTTTGTCTTGGCTTGTGCATGCTAGAATTTACATGGCGACTATTGCTACTTACAGTTTGATGCCAACAGGTGTACCAGACCTAGCTTCCAGTAAATGAGACCAATAATGGAATCAAAATAAATATGCAGAAACATAGTCCAGATGAGGGAAAGGATACTCAGTGAGCCAGAAAGATGAAAAAAGCTTCTTTTAGAAAGGCTCATACATCTCCTTCCAGGGCTGGTTTGCAGCTTGACTTCCTCCTGTCCCTGGGGAGCTTCTGGATGATGTGAAAGCGGTTGCAGCTAGGAATAACTTTTTCAACTTTTGCATTGCCCTCTCAGAACCTTCCCTTATTTCCCACATTCCACACTTTGCTCTTCAGAGCTGATATACTGGATTTTTGTTTGTTGCAGCTCATTTTTAAAGGGTTATAAGGTTTTAAACTACTCTTGTTTGAAATTTTACTATGTCAATTTCAAACTTTTTCGAGAATATTTAATCGAACACTAGAATTGTGAATAAATTAAATAGAGCTGACACAATCTCTGTCCAATAGGCTTACAATGGAATATACATGGACAGATTTGGAACAGGATCTCAGGGGCTGGTAAAAGTCAGAGCTGGGTGTGTGGGCCCAAGCAAGTGCCCAAAATCCCATCCTCTGATGCTGGCTCCAAGCAGAGATCTGAAGTCCTGGGGGAAAGGAAATGAAAGTGGGTGGAAGGCAACATGGAAAATAAAACAGAACTCTCTGTCCATTCTTCTCCACCAGGGACTTTTGGAAAATTTGTGGAAAAATTAATTCCTGCCCATTAATTTTCAACATATTTCTCATTTCCTCCAAGTCTTCACAACTCTATCCTGATGCTGCATGACATACAAGAAGCAGAATGGCAGAAGGTGCAAAGATGTGCAGGAGGGCAAGGAATGGCAAAGCAATATAGAGGAGGAGGCAGGCAGATGCTGGCAAAGTGCAATTTGTTTATTATACAAAGAGTTGTATTCAGTAATCTTAGAAGCAAAAATGATGAAAATGAGGCTGTCACACTTTGGACACATTACGGGAAGGCAAAACTCCCTGGAGAACACAATCATGTTAGGAAAAGTTGAAGGCAGAAGACAAAAGGGAAGACCAAATATGAGATGAATGAGCTCCATAAAGGAAGCCAGATCCTCGAATTTAGAACAGCTAAAGAGGGCTGCCATGAATAAGACATTTTGGAAGGCTTTCTTTCATAGGGTCACCGTAAGAATAACAGTGCAATGATCTCCTTTCTGCCAAAAATATAAAATAGAAAATACTGAAGCAACATCTTCCCATATTAAACCTGTAATGCACACTGAAGAGCTTAAGTGCATGCTTCTGAACTTTAGATATGATTATGTTAGATGTATGCCCCTGTGCGTCATGAATGTATACCCTTGTCATTAAGCTGTGGCTCTCTCTTGAATATATGCACAGTAGCAAAGTGTGTTGTGTTGTAATGTGTGAAACCTCCCATAGTGTAGTCTTCCCACATGTAAGGTGGCAGTGCTTATTCGAATAGTTCTTCTTTGCCTGTGGTTAGATATAACATACTTTACTTTTTAGTATTTGGAATGAGAAAATGTTACCTGCTGATTTTGTGCTGAGAAAGACTTTGATAAAGATATCTGCATATCAAAACAGTAGGTTAAATGTTTGGGGTCTTATGTGCAGGAGATAAAATTCATAGTAATTATCAGCATAAGCAACAGAAATAAAATAGGCTATTTTGCTGAATTCATCTTCTGCCAAATGTATTCTTCTGAGCTCAGTGTGAGAGAGGGATATTATTAAACTGGTCTTCCTGTGCGCTCTGTAAAAGGAAATCGTTAATAATTTCTGGGTATGCTTCAGTTGTTTGTTCTAATTATTCGTGAAAGAAAACAGCTGCAAACTTAACCAGGCCGTTAGGAAGGCTGAAAAATAGATTTCATTTGGTTTTGCCACAATAGATGGAGTGAACTAAAGTAGTAAACCAAATCGGCAGACTCTGAAGAAGGCAGTTTTTTAATTTACACAGGTGTTTATTAGAGCTGTTAACCAATTAAATAAAGTAGATTTACCATCTAACAGATTTAAATCCAGAATGTTGCAGTGTTTTCTCCTTTTAATGCAAGTGCTCTTGTTCAATATTTGTTTATTTATTTTAAGCATTTTTACCCCTGTAAAGAAAAGGGTCTCAGGTTGGGGATACAAACAAACAAAAAGGTAGCATACAGTAAAACCCAATATTAAAATCTCAATCAAATAATTTCCCAGTATAAAATAATTATTTTAATACTGGGAAAATAAAAAGGGGTTTGCCCGGTGCCAAAATGAATAAAGTGCTGGTGCCAGGCACACCTCTCTGGGAAGGGTCACCACTGCAGAAAAGGGTCACCTTTGGGTCACCACTGCAGAAAAGGCCCTTCTTCGGGTAGCCACTCTCCTGATCTCCTTCAAAGAGGGCTCCTGAAGAAGGATCCTTCTGACCTGGATCTTAGGGCACAGGCAGGTGTATAAGGAAGGAGGCGCTCTTTCAGATGCCTAGACCCTAAACTGGTTAGGGCTTTTTAGGTCATCATTAACACCTGGCTGCTTTGTTCTGGACCAGTTGAAGTATTTGGACCACAATAGTCCAATTGGGAGGTTACCAGCACATGGGTCACTGTTGCTAGGCTCTGCTCATCCAAATAAGGATGTAGTTGATGGACCAGACAAAGCTTGTGGAAAGCGCTCCTCACCACAGCAGTCACCTGGAACTCCAAGGATAACTCTGGGTGGAGGAGCATTCCCAAACTATGCACCCTGTCCCTTAGGGAGAGTGCAACCCTATCCAGAACAGGGTAAATATCACTCACCTGGAAAGCTGAGCCACCCACCAACAGGACCTCCATCTTATCTGGATTATGTTTCAATTTATTGACCGCCATCCAGCTCATCACACTGGTCAGACATCAGTTGAGGACAGCCACTGCCTCACCTGGATTAGATATAAAAGAGAGGTAGAGCTGCGTGTTATCAGCGTACAGGTGGCTCCTCAGCCCAAACCTCCAAATGACCTCCCCCAGCAGTTTCATGCAGATATTAAACAGCATGGGGAATAAAATGGAACCCTGCAGAACTCCCAGGCACTTATGGTGCAGAGCCATAATCCCCCAGCACCACCTTCTGGAATCCAAAGAGGAGCAGAACCACTGCAGAGCAGTGCCATCAATCCTCAGTGCAGCCAGCCTATCCAGAAGGATACCATGGTCAATGGTATTGAAAGCTGCTGTGAGGTCCAGGAGAACCAACAGGGATGCACTCCCACTGTCCCTCTCCCAGCACAGGTCATCATACAGTGTGACCAGGGCAGTTTCAGCCCCAAAATCAGGCCTGAAGCCAGACTGGAATGGGTCCAGATGGTCAGTTTCCTCCAAGAGAGCCTGGAATTATCTGGCCACCACCTGCTCAAACGCCTTGTCCAAGAATGGGATATTAGTCACGGGTCTATGATTGGTGGTGATCTCTGGGTCCAAGTTCTCCCTCTTCAGGATGGGTCTGATCACTGCCTTCCTTAGGGAAGCTGGAACCCAACCCTACCTCAGAGAGACATTTTTGTTCTAGAAAGCCAGCCATGCCCTCTCCCTAGATATGCCATTCCCTTCCATCTCCCATGCACTATGTGCTGCATTTCAAAAAAGCAGCAGTTTGATTTTATTTATTTCACTTTTGTGTCACAATTAAAGTCTTTTGTACTTTCACAGTGTTGAATATCTTGTGTACATCATGCAGTAACAATGCCAATTAATAGCAGCAACAATGGTCATAGAAGGCAGGGTATAAATGTTTTAAGTAAATAAATTAGAATGGAGTTTTCATATTGGGTGCAGTCTTCCTTAACTAGGCATTAATCTTAGAATCTGATGCAGGGGCCATTCTCTAGGATAAGGCCTACCTCAGACACATATGCATTGAACATAATGGTGGCTGGAGATGAGATGGAGTATAAGGCCAAGTCTGTGTGAGGATAGTTGTGTTGCTGTATGTGCAACATTAGCTATGAAAGGAATAAAGGGGTCTCCAGAGAACTGACTATTAAAACACATTAAACGGACAAATCTTAAACAAATGTTTCGCAAATAGAGAATTGCTGGGTGAGTTGGCTGGTCTTCTGTCCTGTGCTGGGGCAATTTTCATTGTTGTTGTTTTAAAACAGTAATTATACACCTTAAGAATGCAATCTATGTGTATAGACAGAAAAAAAGGCCTACAGTTCCCAGCATGCCCGTCAGCCATGAAGGCCTTTCTTCTGTCATAATGTGCATAGGTGCTCACCTTAAATCCCAGAACTGGACTTTATGTTTTAAACTATGAACCACAGTAGAAGAAGAAAATAAGGGGTAGACAATGCTGGTGCCCCTTCTGAACTCCAGCTCCCATCAGTCTAAGCCAGCGTGGTGAATGATCAAGGATTATGGGCCTCAGCAAGGATTTTGGTAGTCCAACAGTTTCAGTGGGCAACAGATTATACACTCCTGAGCAAGACTGTGGTAACATAGCAATTGCTCAAACTTTCAATTTCAGTTCTATGAGTGGAGCTGGCTGGAGCTGGGGGTCAGACTAGATGGTCCAGGAGGCCTCTTCTGACTCGCTCTGTTTCTATATTGTCCTGAACTTTGATTCCCCAGATGTTTAATTTGGTTGTCACACACTTTTAAGAACTTTTAAAGAGTTTACATGAAAATGTATACTGTTTACATGGATTCTTCCTACTGCATGCATTTGCATACGCAATTTTGACAACATATGCACGTTTTGTAAGCAATTTCCCTATCATTATGTCTTTTTGAACATAATTTTCACAAATATAGACATTTTTAAGCACACTTTCCCCTAATGTACACATTCTGTGCCCATTTTATATACTGCAAAATTTAGAGCAGGGCAAATTTTGAAGCTTAACTTGTCTATTCACACTTTGGTTCAAAGGTACAAAGTTAGGTAAGTGCATTAAAATGCAAACAGAATGAATTTCTCCACCGTCCCGATTGCAGTAGCAGTGCTGGAAAAACAAGAGTTCATTTAGCAGCAGGTCAGCCGTCTGCAAAGAAGGATGTTACAAAATATGTCATTATAGCTGGATGTTTCTCCTGCAACAGCTATAAGAGGAAGCAGTCACAAACAAAAAGCCTTTGCTCTCCTTGGGGCACGCCTGAGCCAAACTTTTCTTGCATCATGCATTCAGAGTTGATATGCAGAAACTGCAAAGAGCAACTTAATGCCACCCAGTGTTGGCTGCTTGAAAGAGAAAGGTTATGTTAGGTTACAGTCCAGCATTGCTCTGTTAAAATCAGGAAGAAAAAAAAAATACAGCCTTGGCTCTCACTCCCCGTGTCAGAGGGGAGCTCTTTTTATGAAAGCAGTTGCAGAGCTGTAGTGAGCATGGAAATGCAGCTTCCACAAGCTGTTGCTACTCCGGGTGGCTCAATCTTGTTTTGCTCCTGTGGTTTTTAAAAGATGCCTTCAGAATAATGGAGCCCCTTTTGAACAATGTCAGCTACTTTTACCATATGTTAGGCTATTTAGGAGCAAGGTCTCTTATGCCAGCAATCTTGTTCTACAGAAACTGTGGTTGACGGTGGCCAGGTGCCTGACTTTACAGAGAACAGTTCTCCATTTTGGAAACTCAGAGGGCCAGACTAGGCATGAAGGCAGGAGACTCCTCACTGCTGGAGCAGATACAGTGGTCTTTCCAGGGTTAGGATTTTTAATCACAGAATGGGGAGCAGCTGAAAGACGAGGAAAGGACAGCTACTTGGGACTGTGTTTGGTACCTAAATAGACACACAATGGGGAGCTGCTAGAGGTGTCATTTTTAAGAGGGTGTGGAGGTTCACTATGCTCAACAGCTTTTGTCTCTAAAGTGGTCATTGCCTCATATTGGAATCAAATTAGTGCAGGAAGCACCCTAGACAACACCCTAAAAACCCTTCCTTGGTTTTGGTCATAACAAGCTAGTTTCTTAGTTGGGCTTATTATATGAAATTATTCACAATATCCAGTGTTTTATTTTAAATACTTAACACACACACATTTTCTGGCAGGAGGTTGAAGTTACTTCATTTTAATTTTTTTAAAATAGTTTTTATATTTTCTATATATTTTATTACCTTGGACTTATCTGATTCATTTGCTACTGTGGATATTTTCTGTATCTTGTTTGTATAAAATGGTGGTTACATGGGTCTCAGTATCAGCAAGCCTTATAAAAAAAATCTTTATCCAATTTAGTTCAAAAATCTATCCTCAGAAGAGAAGCAGTAGTGCTTTTTCCCTAAACAACTCTAGGCTATTAAATGGTAAAGAGGCATGATCTGAAGTCATAGTTGTTATCTTTTGCAAAGAAGATTCTATCTTATACTCCCATGATAATTATCCACTTAAATGGTCAATTGACCCAGTAATGGAAGGATGGCAGATTGCTCATCTCCTGTCATAACACAATGTTAAACAACTCAGTAATAATTCAGGTGAAGTAGAGTTAGTGAATATTTGGACAGAAACCTCTACTTTGTACTCCTTATTAAGAGATCAATGTTTTTATCCAAACAAACAACAAATATTATTTTCCATAAAATGGATGCATTACAACAGACAGTTTTGAGTCTGAAATCTACTGTCAGGACTCTGGGCGAGCTGAGCTTGGGATTTTGACTCCCCATACAAGCCCACCTACACAGGGTAGGGATGAGAAGAGAACCTGGTAGATCATCAGCAAAAGGATACAACTAAGGTTGATAAGCTCTCCACTGGCTCATTAAAGAATTAAATAATATTGTTTTAGACGGGAAAACTAAGAGTTATACTATCAGTTTAATTAAAATGTATGTGAAACCAGCATCAGCAGCTCTTTTTCTATTCTTAACCTTATTCCATCTGACCCAAGACTGTTGATAATTGATGAGTATTTGGATGCTGCTGCTTCTTTCGCCCAAGCACAAGATAGTCATCAGTCAGGCTCCACACAATTAGGCTCTGATTCTCCAATGACAAAAGAACCCCTGGACTTCTCAAGGAACCACCCTACTCTCCCTGATGGAGCAGCCATCACATGAGACTAAACAATATCAAAACAAGTCATATCAACTGTATACTGACTCTATTCTCCCTTTAAGAAAGGATGAAATAGAAAGGCTAAAGTTGATAATTGGATGATAGGGGAAGGAAGAAGCAGAGATATGAGATCCCCCATTTTGGTACCTATCCAAATAGTATTAAAATATATCATCATAGAGATGAAAGGAAGAAAATATACCTCAGACCTAAGGTAGGAGATGGGTCATACGCCTGAGAAGTTTAGTGGGTACAACCATCACTTTATAAATAAAGTAATTTATAGTCATCAGTTAGATTCTCACAGATTGGTGTTTTAAGGTAATTTGAAGTTTGGGGGGAATGAAGAACATTACCCCAGAATTCTCCCAGAGTTTAGAGCCTCTTAAGTCACAGTTAAGATCACAGAACTGACTAGGCCTTTCTCAGAAAAGGTTGGGAATACTCTTCTGGAACCTGGCAGGCTGGAGAAATAAAATGGTGGACAAAAAATTTGTCAGAACACTGCAGCAATATGGTACTATTTACCTGCAGTCCAAAATTCCTTCTGGGTTATATATCATTTAATCAGCCAGCTATAAAGCAATGCAAGAAAGGGAGAGGAAGTGGGGGATTAGTATCCTTTATCTCATTAGAATTAGCAGGAAACCCACAGTTAGTAGATGGGGTATTACAAAAGTACAAATTAAAACTATGGATGGAAATATGCTTTTTTGTATGAATACTTATTTTTCTCCCACAAAGGGAAGACTAATGGCTAATAAGATTTGGAAGGATTTTGAATCTCTTCTGGATCAGATAACCTAGAAAATGCCAAACACACTCTTTGTTTTTGGGAATAGGTGCAGCCGCAGAGGGACTTTTGTTACCTCTGGGTTTAGATTTAGAAGATGTCTTTCTACCACCTCATACTTCTATGGAAAGTAAATACAATCAGCAAAGACTGAGAGTTTTAGCATTTGTATATTATTACAATCTATATATTCTTCATGGAAGCCCTATGGACCAATCTGGAGGTTATTGTACTTACATGTGAAAAGGCGGGGGTAGTGTTATTGACCATGCCATCGTCTCTCCTTCACTGTTTCCCCTAGTAAGCACCTTTCAAGTACTTTGCCCATGCCAAAAGTGACCATTTTCCCACTTTAGTGGCTTTCTGATCACTAACTGAAAGTGCAATATTTACAGAAACAGCAAATTTGACTGGAGAAATGCTTAGTGAGAGAAGACTGAAATGGTCACACAGGCTATTGAAGAAAGATTTTATAGCCAGAATATGCTGAATTTGCATCAATTATTTCAGAACAAGTCATTACAGAACTTGACTTGAAATTATTACAGAACTTAGACCCTGTGTGATGACATCGGCTAATAAAAGCACGTCAACATAGCATTCTGGCTGATTTGATGCTAAATGTAGAGCAGCAAACAATAATCTGTCTAGAAAATTAAGGGAATTCTCTCAGATTTCTCCTGGAACCCTTAGGAACACTTATTAATTGTGGGTCAGAGTATAAGAAGATGCTTAATATCAAGAAAGAAAAATCTATGATATTGCAGTGGCAGGAAGTGAACCTGACAGTGCCAGAACATAAGGAAGCTAAATTCTGGGAAACTGTTTCTTGAGATCTACACAAGGTAACTTCGACAAAGATGCTATAATTCCAGGTTCAACCTGGGTGAATTATTTTTCCAATATCTTTGGGGCCCATTTATGGCACCCATGTGTCACAGGAGAAAATCAAGATTTTTCTAGTTTACTCGAGTGGCAACCAGTTACTTGCAGTGACATACAATCACTCATCACTTATTTACAACCAAAGAAAGCCCCTGGAGTAAGACATGCCTCCTTCAGAGCTGTTTAAAGAATATTCAGAATGGTGGACACCAATTTTAGCTAGTTTATTCACCAAAATAAACCCTATTGGATTAATGCCTCCTGGATGAAAATTAAGTGTTATCCTTTCAATTTATAATAAAGATGACAGGAAAAATCCACAAAATCACTGGCCCATTAGTTTGCTAGTTATTTCCTCAACGTTAACAATATCTTCTTCAAAAATTATTAGACTGCCTACATTCAAATTAAATTATACATGAAGAACAAGTTGGTTTTAGGAGTAGTTACAGCACCATAGATCAATGTTTTACATTAAATCACTTAATTAGGAAATATACTAAGGACTTCAAGAATTATCCTTATGCAGTATTTATTGATCTTTCATCTGCTTTTGACTCTATTAACAGAAACAGATTATGGCAAAGGTTACACAGTTCTAAGCGATTGTAGACTCCTGATATCAATTAAGTAGTTATATACCAACACAGAAATGAGGATTAGGGTTGGGTTGATTGGACCTACCTTGAAAGTTTATTATAGGAAAGTGATTGGACAACTGATTTATGGGACTGAAATTTGGGGGACTGACAGTGCTACCATAAATGATTAGGAAATAGTTTAGAACAATTTCTTTTGCAAACTGTATTGTCTTCCTCCCTTAAACCCTGCAGCCTCCTTGTGCACAGAATCAGGATGGCCAGCAATCAGGACAAGAATAGACTGTGCTATTGCAGTACCTTGAACAAAATACTCTTTTCCCTAATGAATGTTTTTCAGCTTTGTGCCATTTGGAAATGAATGAAAACCATACCTGGAAAGCAAGGCTTCATAATTTGGCATGTAGCTGTTATATTTCTGATCTAAATACCCTCTTTATCCTGGATAAGAGACAATTAAGGGAGTGGTTATTTTGGATAGACTCTAAAAAAGACCAAAAATTAATTAAAACTCTAATTTCTCTCAGTGTTTTCCTCTTTTAAAAACAGAGCATTATAGAGCTAGATATATATCCAGATTGAGACCATACTGTTTAAGAAATTGTTTTGTTGAGTGGAGATTTCAAGTTATGCCAACCATAGTTTTGAATGGGTGATATAACAAGGCGCCTCTTGAATGCAGATTATGTATTTGTGGTTTCTATTAAGCTGAAGACATCATTTATTACATGTTAATCGTCACCCTATATACTGACCCCAGAGAGAGATTCTTGAAACCCTCAATATCATATGGATACAGGAATGCCTTGGCAGAAATGGTTTTTTCTTTTAGGTGAAATAAATAGTTATGTGACAGATAAAGTTGCTTTGTTTGCTTTGTCAGCAAAAAAGATCAGGAAGAGAATCAGACAAAATTGCTATAAATTGCACTGGAGATTCAGAGTTAAATTAAAGATGAATTTCTGATCATAGTATATTTTAATTTGTTTATATTTATATTGCTGAAATTCTTCATTTTGTTGTTTATGCACATTCATTTGATGTATTTATCATGGCCTTTGGCTAGTACAATAAACATTTTGAACTGAATCACGAGAATGATTTGCTGAACACATTCCTGTGAACAAAGCCCCAACACCTGGAGGCAAAACACTGCAGTCACAAGGCAAGTCTGTACTGTAGCATTTCATATACTGTGAGGTTAACTCCCAAACAAGGATATTAAATTTAAGAGGGGGAGACACTGGCTTGGTTCACATTTTAATCCTTTGCTGTGGATTCTTTAGATCTCCAGTGCTGTGCTTGGAAATGGGATCTGGCAAGGTTGGGGGGAACACAGAGCAGGGTCTCCCCCCTTTACTTGTCCCGAATATTCTACCAATCAACCTCACGGGATGACCCCAAGTTATCCCATATGAGAAATGGAGAAAAGGGCCTCCCTGTCCACGTAGTACACCTTTATTTTCTATTTCCTTGTCTTTTTTCCAAGTGAAGCAGTCCCAGACATGCAACCCCTCTGCACAGGGGAGTGGTTCCAGCCCTCCAGTCATTCTACTTGACTCCCCCTACACACCTTCCAATACTGCTCTATCCCCTCTGAGGTGCAGAAGTGTGCAGTCTTCAAAGTGTGATTGTGCCATAGATTTATACAAGGGCAGTACTATATTGGCAGCTGAGCCTGACAACACACTGGTAACTGTTATGGAGTTACTATAACTACCAATGGCAATATCACATTGCTCTTATACTTCCTGTTCCTGTCCTTTACCTTTGACCTGGATGCAATAGCGCAGTGCTTCATGACTCCTCGGAGTAACAGCTTGCAGTGTCGTCCTTTCTGTACATGAAACATGGTGTCAGAAGTGACTTGAATCTGGATAGAGCCTCTTGTTTGGAGTGCAGCAGTCCTGGGACACAGCACTGATTTGTGAGTTACAGTTTGAGACTGTTCATTGCGTTTTCTGCTACTGGAGGGCTGTGAGGCCTACTGACCGGATGGCTGCCATGAATTGCATACCTCCCTCAGAGGGGATGAAAATTGGTGGGGACTGTACTAGCAACTGGGAAACTTTCAGAGCTGAATTTGAGGATTATTTCCTGGCTGAATGCGAAATCTGCGGCAGTGCAGGCAGCCACTCTGAGAAGAGTCATGGGCAGTGAATGCAGGCATGTGTATAAGCACAATCTGAACCTCTCAGCAGAGCAGCAGGAGAATGTTACAGCCATTCTGGATGCACTAGAAGCTTAATTCAAACCTGCTAAAAATGTCATTTATGAAAGATATGTGTTTGGATGCTGCAAACAAGAGGAGGGAGAATCTCTTGACAACTTTGTTACTCGCTTACGAGAAAAAGCAGCTACTTGTGAATATGGCACCCTGAAAGATGAACTAATAAGGGACAAAATTGTTCTTGGTATATCTAGTGAGAGCACATGCAGGCGTCTTCTAAGAGACCGTGACTTAACGCTAAACACAGCTATTGAAACGTGTTGTACAGCAGAGCTTACTGACAGACATCTGAAAGTGATGGAACAGGACAGACAGAGTGACAGCATAAATGTTGCAATGCAGCGACGGCACATAAGCAAACCGCAAGGACAGCAACACACGCTTAGAGCAAATACTGCCAACTCTACAGCATGCAAATATTGTGGGATTGTGCATCAAAGAATTAAAGAGCAGTGTCCAGCATATGGGAAGTCTTGTAGGTCTTGTGGAAGAGCAAATCATTTTGCTAAAGTTTGCTTGTCAAGTAAAAAACAAGTGTCATCTGGGAAATTACATGCTATGGAGGATGCGCCTGCATATGAGGAGGAGCCACGCACCGCTGAAATGATATACAGCAGTGAATTAATCGGTGCTCTGCAATCCAGAGGAAAGAAATGGTTTGTCACTTTAATATTAAATAATAAGCCTCAATCCTGCCAGCTCGATTCGGGAGCAACATGTGATGTGATGTGCTTAAGAGACAAAATGACGTTAGCACCGGAAGTATCTCTACTGCCAAGTGACACCAAACTAAAGTTGTACTCAGGCGAAATTCTGAAATCTCTTGGACTGTTCAGGACAGAATGTGTCATACGTGGACTGACACACAAGCTAGAGTTTGAAATTGTGGAAGCTTCCCAAAAGCCACTGTTATCTGGCTCAACTCCGAGCATCTGGGGCTGATGCATTTCTCCATCCCTGCAGAGCTCAATGCGATGGACAATCAATTTAAACGGCCCTTGACAAAACACCTGTTATTACAGGAATTTGGTGATGTTTTTACAGGGCCTGTTGAATCTGTTCCGGGGGAAGTTCATTTTGACCTTGATGTGTGTGTCCTTCCAGTCCAATGTGAACCACGCAATGTGCCAGTGGCCTTGAAGGAGGCAGTTAAGGCACAGTTTGACCAGTATGAGGCTGATGGTCATATCGCACCAGTTACTGAACCAACTGATTGGATTAGCAACATGGTGATTGTAAAGAAACCTGATAAGCTAAGGATATGTATAGATCCCAGATTTTTGAACCAGGCCCTGAAACGATCTCATTACATTATGCCAACTCTTGAGGATGTTTTGTACAAGCTGCCTAAAGCACGTCTGTTCACACTTGTTGATGCCCAGGACGCATTTTTACAGTGTAAGTTGGATACTGCAAGTAGCTACATGACAACCTTCTGGACTCCCTGGGGCAGGAAAAGGTGACTCAAACTGCCTTTTGGAGTCTCAGTTGCACCAGAGGTGTATCAACGTAAACAACATGAACTATTGGGCGGACTTAAAGGTATTGAACCAATAGCTGATGACATACTTGTAGTTGGCTGTGGTGATACAGATGGAGAAGCAGAGCAAGATCATGATCGCAAACTGCTGGACTTGATGAATTGTTGTAGGCAAGTGAAACTGAGACTTGGCATGAAAAAACTGCAGTTCAAGGTCAAAGAGGTCCGCTTTCATGGTCATATCCTTTCAGTGGAGGGTTTGAAGGCTGACCCAGAAAAAATCAGGGCCATACTGGATATGCCGCATCCAGAAAATGTGAAATCTCTGCAGCACTTCATAGGATTTGCTACCTATTTGGCAAAATTCCTACCGCGTCTCTCAGAGGTTTGTGAGCCTTTGAGAAGACTTCTGGACAAGGATGCAGTTTGGCATTGGCTTCCTAAGCATGATAAGGCAGTGCAGGAAATCAAATGTTTGGTCACGGATACACCTGTCCTTAAATACTATGACGTTACAAAACCGGTAACTATTCAAAGTGATGCAAGCAAAAATGGACTTGGGTGTTGCCTGCTGCAAGATGGACAGCCTATCGCTTTTGCTTCAAGGGCACTGACCCGTACAGAGCAAACCTATGCACAAATAGAGAAAGAATGTCTGAATATTGTGTTTGCCTGCCAGCACTTTCACCACTATCTTTATGGTCGTGACAAGATCACGGCAGAAACTGACCATAAGCCTCTGATATCTATTTTCAAGAAACCACTTTTGTGTGCACCTAAGTGCTTACAGAGCATGTTGCTCACATTACAAAACTATTGTCTCAGTGTGGTTTATAAACCTGGACCTGAAATGTACATCAGTGACACTCTTACCAGAGCTACTGCAGCAGGTGGTACATTTGAATGTACACAACACACAGTTTGCAATGTCCAACAGGACCTGGATGCCCTGTCACAGATTAATCATTCGGACTATTTAAACGTCACAGACCAGCAACTGCATCAGATAAAACAGCACACAGAAATTGACAAAAGTTTGCAGGCACTTAAATCTGTTGTTCTGAATGGCTGGCCAGATTCAAAGGAAGAGGTCCCATTAATTGTGAGAGAATACTGGACTTTCAGAGATGAAATTGGCATTCAGGATGGCATACTATATAAGGGGCCAAGAGTCATCATTCTTAAATCTTTGAGGTCGGAGGTGTTGAAACGCATTCATGCCAGTCACATTGGTGGAGAAGCATGCTATAGGCAGGCACAAGATACCCTTTACTGGCCCAACATGCAGAATGAGATTAGAGACTTTGTTAGTCGTTGCTCAGCATGCAATGAGTATGCACAAGCACAACAGAAAGAACCCATGATGTCATATGTGCTGCCCACCCGGCCTTGGCAAATTGTAAGTATGGATTTACTGAGTTATGCAGGGCAAGATTTTTTATTAATTGTTGATCACTATTCTGACTTTTGGGAAATTGAGCTCCTTCCTGACCTGTCTGCTGAAACTACAATCAGGCGCTGTAAAGTACAATTCGCACATCATGGCCTACCAGATTGGGTAATCTCGGATAATGGACCCCAATTTGCATGTGAGCAATTCAGAAGGTTTTCTACAGATTGGGGATTTGTGCATGTTACCTCATCCCCGCGGCACCCACAAGCTAATGGCAAAGCAGAATCAGCTGTAAAGATAGTGAAGAACCTTTTCAAGAAGTCCAAGTATGATGGTAGTGACCCATGGAAGGCTGTTCTACATTGGAGGAACACCCCGACTGAAGGCATGGACAGTAGTCCTGCACAGCGTTTGATGTCAAGGAGACTGAAGACTTCATTGTCTGTGGCCAACAAACTGCTCGAACCTTGTGTGGTTACAGATGTTATGGAGAAATTGCGACGGAGGAAACAAATCTCCAAACTGACATACGACATGTCTGCCAAAGATTTACCAGAACTAAGCATTGAAAAGCCAATCCGTATGAAGCCACTTCCTGGCGACAGGACTGGTCGCTGGAGACTGGGTACCTGTGTTCAGAGGGTTGCCCCTCGCTCTTATGTTGTGGATGTGGATGGCAGTCTCTACCGTCGCAATCGAGTGGATCTGCGAGTGGCAGAACAACCCACCTCACAAACTTATGAGAGTCCTGCACATGATTCTCCGGAGGGGTTCAATGCCCCTAGTCCCGCTGGACCAAGAAGCAATATAGAGACAAGGCTACTGCCGTATCTGAAGGAAACAATGAGAACAAAATAATGCAACTGCACATACCAGTAAGTTCTTCTGTACCAAACACACCAGTCAGGAAACAGGACAGTCTCTTATCAACACCTTCTGGAACTAAACAGCCTTCACCAGGCAAATCCCTGTGGCCTTGCGAAGCGGCCGAGTTTCAAGACCTCCAGATAGAGTTAATCTGTAGCCTATTTACTGTAGGCTAATAGTACAGTATGTTATGTAGCCTAATAGTACAGTATGTTATGTTTAAGATTGTTTGGGATCTGTTTTGAGTCTACTTGTTTACACACTGTTGAATCATATGTAAAAGAGGGGAGATGTTATGGAGTTACTATAACTACCAGTGGCAATATCGCATTGCTCTTATACTTCCTGTTCCTGTCCTTTACCTTTGACCCGGATGCAATAACACAGTGCTTCATGACTCCTCAGACTAACAGCTTGCAATGTTGTCCTTTCTGTACATGAAACAGTAACCAGTGAAACTGAAAACAATCAGTTTCCCCTTCTCACCAAGCAGCTGATTGGCAGGATGTCTATTTTATTTTTGAAGGGCTGCACTAGCCTTCTTCAATGTGGAGCTCTACAGACAGATTGGACAGCAACTCCCATTTTCCCCAGCTAGCATGGCCAGTGGATGGAGTCCATTCTATCTGGAAGGCCATGGGGTGGGGACCACTGATTCCATGCTTGCCTCGCTAGAGGCTCTCTTTAATTGTGCTCTGTTAGATCATAGCTTGTATATTTGTATGTTCCTGGCCTGGCATGTACAGCCTTCACTACATCATCTAGACCACATGATTCAGTGCCAGTAGCTTAAGACATTTCGCTGCCTATAGTAAAAAATCCAAATCCTGTGGGGGTCTACACTAGAACCCTTCTGTTTGTGAAGGAGTACTGCTGAGCTTGTTGGGGCACATGCTAATGAATGCAGTGCAGTTTCCACTGCGTTGAAATCATGATTTTGTGTCATGCACAGATGCAATTGTGGGAAACTAGGAGGAGCTGGAAACTTGATGTGTGCAGGAAATGGCTTTTAAAAGTTTCATTTGCTTGTTTGCAGATCCGTTATGGGCAGGTGTGCTGGTGGGAAGGAGCAAAGGGGCAGAGATTGAAAAGAAAGTAATTCACAGTTCCTTTCTGAAAGCCAAAACAACTACACAGGCTGACTTTTGCAGGAGTAAATGCCATTGAAGGCAATGCAATTTTGTGTAGACATGGCTCTCAGGCCCATATCAACTGCTTGTTCATCACCCAGCCCTTGAAGCAATGTGTGGGGGTTCTGATGTTCATGGATTCACACTGCTGCAGCGGCTTAGCTGTGCTGTACAAAAAAAAGAAGAGCCCAATAGAGCCCTTCCTCATTTCAGCACCCGTCCCCTCAAGCCTGCCATCCTGCTGAAGCTGCTCCTCCCTCTGTCCCTCCAGAGCAATACCACAACTGTAGCATACAGTGCAACATGCCCTGCAGAGGAAAGGCAACATATAAAGAGTGATAAACTAGTCTGAAGAAATCCGAGACAGAATGGCAGAATTAGCACAAGGGGACAGTTTGGTGTGTGTGTCAGACATTATGATGGCAGTAAAAATTCCTAGTGTATATCCCTCACCCCAGCTTTTTAATAATTCTTCAATAATATGTAAAATAATTGACACATTTCTGGCATTATTCCACATGAGAGGACTGTCATGTGCCCTCTTTTACAGAGGATAGTCCTCTGAAGGACTGTTGGGTAATCTCTTTGAAGGTGTCTCAGGTTATCTAATTCAACTGTCGTTTTACATCCCAGAACCCCATGAATGGCCTTGAACTTACCTGTCAACAGTCAGCACCTTGATGCAACTGATGATGAAATCGTATGTGCATTTAAATTACAATAATTGTCTCTCAATTTGCTCTGGAACACACATAATCACTTATGGAAATGTGCATTTTCTTTTGTCCTCTTCTCTGGTGATGCATTTCCTAATTTGTCCACCCTAGCTAAGTGGTGTGGGGAGGCATGCGCCATATGTGCCCCCTAAGCTTGGATCCTACCTCCTTAGGTGTAATGGAGGATGTTGTCTGGTCATCCAGTGTTAGATGGACTGTAAGTTCTCTGTTACAGAGCACAGGTCTCAATTTGATGGGCTGTCAAAGGACCATCTTCTGGTCTGAGGGCATCTTGTATTTGAGGGGCTGCCCTGCCCAGTTCTGGTTTAAAGGAGAAAACAACAGGAACAGCAGCAGAGACCTTGAAGTCGCCCATCAATTATTAGCATTTGGACAATGGACCGAGTAGCCATGCAGGCCGTTACTCAGCCTTTTCGTTACAGACTGCATTTCTGTTTCACTCATAGGTGTTATTTCTAGATTTGTATATAAATAGTATTTGCAAATTGTGTCCTCTTTTTGATGATGCATTTCCTCCTTTTTGGTGATTCAGAAGTGGTCATGCTATGCAGTGTTGATGTAAGAGTCAGCTGTCAGAAGTTGGCTTCTGCTTGTGTCAACGCGCCCTTCACCTCAGGCAGCAAAATGTCTCAGGACTGCCTTGATTTCCTTTCCATGAACAGTGCCCAAAATCTGTTGCCTGAGGCAACCGGCTCTTTCTCTGTGGTGGAAGGCTGACAGTTCCAGGAGTTGTTTCTGCCTAGAAGGGGGAAGATTCCAACCCACAACATTCCTGCTGGGCTGAAAACACAACCTTTGAGCTGCAGTCCAGTAGGTGAATTATTTAGGCAGAAATGTGGCTGTAAAATGCTTGAGCACTGCATGTCCTTTACACAGCTACCTTGAAAAATCTGCACTCTGGATTTCTGGCTCAGTACTAGTGCGTAGTGCACTCTGCCTCTCCCTAACTCCAGTTCTAGGATGAGTAATGCATTTGCTGTGTTTGTATGTAATGGATGGGTGGTTTCCACACTGCCCCCTCCAGTTTGCTGGAAAACAATCTACAGGGCAAAGTTTTGTTTCAAAGCAGAGCATCAAATTTCTGCTTGCACGTATTGCACAAGTATTTAGTGCAGAGCAGCAGATCCTTGCCTATCGCTTCAAGGCAAAAGTGATTTTTAAAAAAGCCATTAAGCAGCACAGTGAATTAAAAAGGAGGAAGAAGATAAGAACAACAACATTCTGAAGCATTTTGCAAGCATTACTTGTTCTCTTTGGTAGTAGTAAAGACAGTAGCTTCACTTCCTGCCCCCTTAGGCAGTAAGGCACAAGTAAACACTGCCTCAAAGTTAGTCAAGTGTTCTTTGCAATGTAGAAAATTATACTTGAATCAGATGCTTGCCCACAATCTACTTCGATTTGGTGCCCTCCAGATGTGGTGGACTATAACTCCCATTATCTGCCACCAGCAGTCTGGGGATGATGGGAGTTGTAGCCTATCACATCAGGAAGGCACCAGGCTGGGGAAAGCTGCTTTAGCAGTATATATTTGTACCACTGATATAGACATGATATTGTGGCAACACGAAGGTCAAGGGCTTGTTTCAAGGGTGCCCTCTGGGTGTTTCAGACTACAACTCCTATCAAACCTACCTATTGGCCATGCTGGCTCAGGCTGATGGGAATTGATGTTCAGAACATCAGGAGGACACCAGATATTGTGGGAATGTTGTGTCACAAGGGGCTGTGCTAGTTTAAACAGCTTTCCTGGTATGAAGTGCAATTTCAGCCTTCACTCCCTCTAGGGAGAGGAATGTTTGAGACAGTGACAAGAAAAAGTCCCAGCTGTTTGATCATCTGGCAAGGAGCAAGGGAGTTCTTTGCCTAGTTTATCAGAAAGCTGTGCTGAATTTAAGCTGCAGTCACCCCTTATTGTGCCCCCTTGCTGGCTGACATGACCTAGTAAGTAGGCGAAGCCGGAAGGAAACATGACCAATCACCTCATTCCTGGGCTTGAAGCTCTTCTAGACATTCACAGATCAGATTCAACTATAATCCCCTAGAGCTGATTTCCAAGCCATGGGCCAGCGATTGGGACCGTATCACCATCTTTCAGGCTTCCACCTCCATTCCCTTTCATGTGCACTTTCCCAGCTCTTTATGGCTTGCTGTGACCATCATTTAGTGCTGCACATGCATCATATCTATATATGATTAGAGCTAGGCAAGATTGCCTGAAACCATGGTTTGTATATAGACTTCAAACAAACTATGGCTGTGAAATAATTTTGGTTAGTTCTAGCCATATTTAGTCCCAATAAATATGTGGCATTAAACTAGGGCTACAGCAAACCATGGAAGGCAGATAGAATTTGTGCACAAAAGAGTGGGAAGGGAAGAAGGCAGCATGTAAGCCCATGAAACATTCTCAGTCTCCAAACCATGGTATGCATCTAGGAAATTTTGTGACTGAATCTGTATTTTTAAATTCCTGCTCCACCCCTGCCCCCAGCTCATGCTAGGAATGCTAAGATAAATTCTGGCTCTCTGTCTGAAGGCAGGAAGATGGCTGGGGAAAGGATCTCTAACAGTTTTGGACATGTGGTCAGATTTGGGAAAATTAGAAATTCCCAAATGTGCCTTCCCACAAAATGCCTAATTGCTGGATCACCACTTTGGCATCAACCTGTCACATCTGTGGACTCTAGGCTGTGTCTTATTCAGAAAAAGACTTGTGCTTTGTCTAATGGACACTGAAGCATCTCTTTAACAAATGATTGTCTAATTTGGCTACCTGCTGGCAGTGCAATATAACTAATATCATTTTAAGCATCTGTTTTGACAGCACTTCTTTTTTGGGAGGAGGTAATTAGATAGATAAATGTTATACTGGAACTATCTTTAATATGCACTGATGTACACACTCTTTAAAATTATGTATCTACTTTATGGAAATCAGCAAATCAAATGGGCAGTGGATTCTCTGTGACCTTCTCATAGCTAAAAGACTGATATTACAAAAATTGGAAGGATTAGCACTCAGTAGCCCTCCTCTAAAAAGAGTACCAGCATTTGCCTTAGATATCAAAACTGAAATCTTAATTTTCAAAGACATATACTAGCCAACAAAAAGTAACATATTAAGAAAATAAAAGTCTACAAAATGAGTGAAGCAACAGAAGAAATTGTCATGTCTTGCCCAGAAATTTGACCAAACATGTTTCTAGAACTTTAATTATCTTGGCACACTTATTCCTTGCAGCCTTCTGTTTCTGAATGTGATCAAGCGCTAGGGAGGAAGGTTATGTTTATTTTGGAATGTAAGTTTGTAATTTTTACATTGGCCACCACATACTATTTCAGGAGGAGTCCAGATTTCTTCCTCTCAAATTTATTTGTAGGTAACAAAGCACATTTATCTGACCGGCATACACCAACAACATACAGTGTCCAACCGTGAGAGCAGGAAATGCTCTGGGCCAATGCAGCTACCTCTTTCCTTGGGAATGGGATACCTCATGATCACTGTGGAAAACCAGATCAGGTTGCTAATAGCTATGTTGACCCGTAGAAGAGCTATCCCCAAACTGGACCTTCCATTTGAGTGAGCTACCTCTGGTGGCAGATGCTGCAGGGGGGCAGCCCCCAGCTCTTCCGCCTGAGCCCCCCAGCCATTTCCCTCTCTTGGAGGACAGAGCTGTGTGTATGCCTGAGTCCCTTAAACTAGCCCACTGCTCTCAAATGTGCTCATGATATCCTACAATCAGAGTTGAAGCAAGATTCAACTCTGTGTCCAGTCAGCTTCTGTATGTAAAACAGTGCATGGATTTATCTTGTCCTTTGCTGCAGGTATCAGTCTGTTTCAGCTCTAATGCAAATCTGTTTAGTGTACATCAGAGTGATTATATGGAGTACCCCTGCTCAGGGTAATAATAGGTGTAGAATGAGGAAAGTAGATGGTCTTCACAGGCGACAGTAAGGGGGTATCTTTTTTGTAGCGTAATTGGCCCAAAATAGTATTGGGAAGATTTAGACAATGATTTCAGTTTGGATTGTTTCATCATAGAGTTTACAGGATAGAAGTTTACAGGATTATGTTAGGGAAAGTTGAAGGCAGGAAAAGAAGAGAAAGACTGCCCATGAAATGGATTGATTCCATAAAAGAAACCACCGCCTTGAATTTAGAAGAGCTGAGCAGTGCTCTCAAGGACAGGGCACTTTGGAAGGTCTTCATGCATGGGATCACCCTAAGTCAAAGACAACTTGATGGCACATAACAATTAAAACATTGATTTTAAGAGCCTCTCCACTAATGGTCTAGTTGACTCTATCGAGATGGCCCCTAAGTATATTCTCTGCTGTCCTAGGGAGACAATTCATCGTTGTTGTATTGGGAACTGGATTCTCTAAAAGAGTAAGTAGGTGGTACGTGTGCAGGTAGCAGAAAATTCATACCAGAGCTGGCTCAGCCTATTGTAGAGTGAACTTTGAAGTCTACACCAGCTTTCCAGATGTTTGGGGCTACAATTTCCATGATTACTGGCCATGCTGCCTGGGGCTGATAGGAAGAGAGGTCCAAAACATCTGGAGGACACCAGGTTGGGAAAGTTTCCCTGTGTCGTGAGATGGTGATGAGAGTGAAGGAAACTTTTCTCTACATCATTTTATTATACAGGGATGATTCACCTCCAGGCTTTTTATTTATTTTATTTTTATTATTTATTAAAACATTTTTATGCCGCCCCATTCACCGAAGCCTCAGGGCGGCTCACAACAATAAATTAAGACAATAACAATTAAAGGCCTTTTGAAGGCCTTAGCAAGCAGTCCTTCAATGAATCTGCCTTGTCAGCACCACTGTCACCAGTTGCTATTTCTTCTCATTCTTCTTTTCAGCATTGCTAGCATTTGCTTGTTTGTCAGCTGAGAGCCAGCAAACAAGTGGCAGAGGCACCTACTGCTCCTCTTTATCACCATCATTTTCTGGAATGAGACACAGATGAACAAGCAAACTGCAAATGTGAAGAATAGGAGCAAGGTTAGGACTGAAATGGGTAGAAAGTAGCTCTCCAAATATTTTGGACTTCATCCCTAAACATTCCTCACCGTTGGTGAGAAGCTGACAGGGTCTTCTGGAAGTTGAAGTCCCAAAGGTCTGGAGATCTATCTTCTGCTAACCCCTGCTCTAGGAAGCTCTTATCAGAGCACCTGTGCCAATGCCAAGTGCCCAACCGTGCGTCATTCTGACACTGACTATGCAGAAGGAAACTATCTGCAGCTCACTGTGATATGTTTGCTAGACCCTTTGCAAATGAAACTGCTTTTCTCTGGGCTAGTTAATGTAAATGCCACAGCTGAATCAGAATTTAGGCATGCAGTGACACTGGATGGCTTTCATTGCTATTCCTTGGATTACTTTTAGGCAGGAATGTACTGCTCACATATAATAGTGATGTGTTGTTTTTGTTTCATAAGGTAAGGTCTTTTCTTTGAGATGTTTAAATTTACTGGGGTAACACTGGTGGTTGTGGTCCCAGGGTATCCACAACCAACCAGCCTACCTTTGGGCTTTACTTAGCAAGGAGAACAGAACTTACCATCTCATATATTTATTTTCTGTTTTTGATTAATAGTTATATACCTTTGAGGCAATTCTGTTTCATACAAATGAACAAGTAGGCCTTCAAAGTTGTAACTGATGTGAAAAGTAATGGAGCTACAAATAGAAGAAGAATGATTGCCAGCATATTTGGTCCAAATACAAAAACATCCCAATTCCTTGCAGAATTTTCTCACAGATTATACAGTTAATATCAAGTAACAATTGAATAATTGATAGAGAGTGAGAAAAAGTTTTAGACCCAGTTGTGGACTAGAGATAATCTTGATCCAGCTGAAATGTACTGAACTAAAGGTATCAAAATGAATATATCTAAGGCAGAGTTAGGCAACCTTTGGACTACAGCTCCAATCAGGCCCAGTCAGCAAGGTCAATGCTTGGGGGCTGGCAGAGCTGTAACTCAAAAGATCTATTGAGCACCCTGTTGTTTCTCCTTGATCTAAGATATATAAGCAGGAGTTGATCTCTCCAATCTGTTGAAGCACTTTGGGCAGTATCATACATGCCTTATTTCTAAAGAAATTATGTTTCACTAGCATAAGGGACCACTAGTATAATGTCAATAATGTTGGCTTACAGTATGGATTTCCTGGAAAATCTTTTTGCAGAAGGATTAAACATCTTTCAGAAAATCCAAGTCTTTTAAACCTCAAATGTTGATCAATAGGTAAAGAAGGTGGGCATGCTTCTCTGAACCTTTTATGGGGCTCACATCTCAGTCCCTAAACTGAATAAAGACGATTCTCAATGTGAAAATTGCAGATTCATTTCATCAATGAGTCACAGTTCTAAAATATGTACTACTTTATTGTATTTACTTTATCATAAACTGCCCTGGTGACCATTTTGTCTTAAGGGCAGTATTGAAATGTTACAAATAAAATACTATTTAAAAACTGCTGGTAGAAGGATTATCTTAATTAGTATTGCAATTAATCACTATCAATCTGCTTTTGTTAGAGGATGAAGGGGATTTGATAATATTTTTCAGCTGCTTGATTCTTATTTCTGGCCAACAGGATAACTGAAAATGTTTCAACCCAAGATCAAATTTAGAAACAAGAAGTTTTAAAATCGAAACAAAAGATAGATTTCCTAACAGCTGCAACAGCTTGTTCAATGTGGGAAGTTCTGTAAAACAAGGCTCTCTGAGAGTGTATTTTAAGATGTCGAAAAAGTAAGGCACGCTACAGGCAACATTAGGCTCCAGAGCTTGGTGCGCAATGTGCCAGGGCAGAGCTGTGCGTACATGCTGCATGGACACCTTCCAGACACAACAGCTTTCATCATTCTGCCTAGAAACAAGTCGTGACAGCTCCTGTATGGGCCCAAGCCATGCAGCACAAGCATGAAGAAGATGTTAACAGTTTAAATTAAATAAAGACTACTGCACTAGGCGTTTCATGCAGGATTGCTCAGTCATGCTTTACAGGGCTCCACACGGTGTTGTCATCCATTTGTACTCCTCCTGTTCTCCCAGTCATTTTTCCATCTGTTTTTACTACTGTTAGGCCTGGTCTGAACCTCAGTTCCTTTGCTCTTATTTTGTCCACTACTGCGTCCCAGCATTAAGAATGCCTGAGCCTAAGGGAATCCAGAATGAGGGTGAGATTTTACAAGGCAGCATGTCTTGCTGCCAGGTTAAAAAAATGGCTAACAATTCTAAATCATGGAACAGTGAGTTGGAAAGAGCCAGGGGGCCATCAGGTACAGCCCTTCTCAGTGCAGAACACTGTCAGGATTTCAGACCTGCAAAGAATGTTTTAAATGAATGAATGAATGTCTGGATACAAAAGGGAATGTACAGTCAAGCATCCAACCATTTATTTACAGCAAACAGAAGTTCCTAAATTATGACAGTACTGAGAGGCAGCCAGTCTAAGACTGACTGTGAAGAACAGAACATGCACAGAGTGTTTTATGGAGTTGGCGTCAGTATGCCTTGCAGGGAGGGCGAAGGAGACTTCGAATGGGTGATATGCAAGAACAATATAGAATTGTACAATTACAATACAGAAGCATCAGATAAAAATAAAACAATTATAAGTTACAGAATTTAACAGGTTTCAGTGTTTGCCTTTACCAGTCTGTTATAGGAAATTCCACAAAGGCAATGAGGAAGCTGGCAGAAGCATCTGGGGTCATTTGAGTCTTGGGCAAGATTACATTCGCAATAGTCTCTATTTGCGTATCCTATGGCTAGTCTCCTTTTCCCTTAGTAGGAACCTGAATGGAAAAATCCTGCATATTGGGGTGGGGGGTGAAGGAGGGGAGGCAAAGTTTTCTATATTCCAAAATATAGAACTATAACTTTTATGAGGACAACTCCAACGACACCAAGTTCAATCATCCCTCTCAGATGGCTGTCTAGCTGCGCCTTGAATGTCTCTAGTGTGGGAGAGCCCACGACCTCTGCAGGTCATTTTTTCCATTTTGTACTGCTCTAACAGTCAGGAATTCCTTCCTGCTATTTAGCTGGAGTCCAGCTTTCTGCAACTGGAGCCCATTATTTCATGTCCTGCACTCTGGGATGGTTGAGAAGAGATCCTGGCCTTCCTCTTTGTGACAGCCTTCATAGTACTTGAAGAGCACTATCACACCTCCTCTCAGTCTTCTCGAGGCTAAACATGGCCGGTTCTTTCAATCTTTCCTCATAGGGTTTTGTTACCTGTTCCTGGATCATCCTTGTTGACCTCCTCTGAACCATTTCCAGCTTATCTGCATCTACCTTAAACTGTAGTGCCCAGAACTAGATGCAGTACTCCAAATAAGGCCTAGCTAGTGTCAAGTAAAGGGAAACTAGTACTTCATGTCATCCGGAAGTGATACTTGTATAAATGCAGCCTAAAATAGCATTTGCCCTTTTTGAAGCCACATCCCATTGTTGACTCATATTCAGGTTGTGTTCTACAACAATTCCAAGTCCTTTCTCACTTACAGCATTGTTGAGCCAAGTATTTCCCATTTTGTAACAAAATCTTCTTGGAAGACTTGGAGGCACCAAAGGAACATGTCGATGGGCATCACAGCACCCATTAACATTTTGCTTTGGGGAGAACAGGTCTGAAAGATTGTACACTTACTCCTGTGTGGATGCATGCCACCTGGATATAAATATCACTTCATCTGAGCCTAATCAGGTTGGTTTGGTTTGTTTATATTGACTGTTTTGCCAGCAACATGAAAAAAGGAAATCTTTATTTTACTTATACAGCACACTTATATGTGGGTTTGGCATATAGGAGGAGCTTCAGTCAGATGAACTGAGGTATTAATGACTGGCATTGAGATGAGACACAAGGAAGGCATGGGGATGGATCTAAGTACATTGAAATATAGTTTTTTGGAAAAACCTAGTTTTATAAGCCTTGGATTGAAGTAGGCTTCTTTCAAACAAACTATAGTTAACATTAACCACAGTTTGTTTGGTTTGGACAAAACAAAAAGCTGTGGTAATCAAAACCAGGAGCTTCCGAACTTCTTATGGATGCACAGAAAAGGAAAGGGGAGGGGGAACTCATGAGCCCAAGGCTCATTGTGGCCCATTCTTATGAGGATAAATCTTGGTTTATCGTAACTTCCTAATGCAGCCTCTGGTGCTTCACCGAAATTACATGGTGAGTAGAATGACTATTTTGCTTCAAGGTAATTCAGATGCATTTCTTCTTTGATGTTGTTAGAACCAGGCTGCCGCAATGTATTATGTCTGTATGGAATATAGGGAAAGATTCTCCATTTGTTGTTTTGGAATGGTATTTTCTAAGGTACTCTGGGGTATTTAACATGACTAACAGCAGAAACTTCTATGCACAATTATCTGGTTGTACACAGAGACTGGAGTTTGCTGTTGGAGAAGGTGACTAAGTGTTTTAATTAGTCTAAGGGAGCAGACGTAGTTGTATGTAACATATTTTTACTATTGGTTTTGTGTGTGCAAATTTCTGCAAAAATCTCTTAAGGCTTTTCCAGTTGAACTGTTCCTGTACTTCATTAGCAAAATTAGCCTAATCAGCACAGCATCAGTAAATGATTATCATTTCTAAACATCCAGTTTTTGTTTTTACTATTATACAGTATCTCAAAATTGTTAGTCAAAGGATCCAAATGGGTTTTCTCCTTTCGCCTGCAAACAGCATATCCATAAAGAATGACGAAGATTAACTCTACATGAACAGGTTTTCTCTTGGAACAGTATATTTTATTTATGACTGTGTCATCATCTACTAAATGCTCTTCATTGAGAACTGCCCAGATTGAAAATCTATATATTTAATCTGTAATTAATTATTGATTTAATTTTACTCATTAAGCCATGTAATCTTATTTGTTTTATTTTTCTTCATTTAACATCTGTCTAGATCTCAATCCTACTATGAATTAGCTTTTTAATTACATTTCTTCTACTTTTTTGTTTTTTTCCAGTTAAGGGAGGCTGTGCTTGCAGTACCGCTGTCTTAGTATGAAGACTTAGGTGTGCTACACATTTCTTAATGTTTGCTAAGCCTTGGATCTCAGGCTCAGCGAAGACGAGGAAATAAAAGCAAAGGGGTCATTGGCTGGAAGTCTCTCTACTGATGAAAACCAGAATCAAATAAATCTTGCCTGTTCATAACCAGTTTCAAGTTACTGCTGTGCAAAACCACTGAAGGAGACTTCAGAAATTCTTGCATGGAAGGAAATGGTGACAGAGAAGAAGAGCCTTTTACAAGTTGGTAGGCATTTTTTCCATCACCATCAGTTACCCCTCCTTTTTCAATTTCTGCCTTTCTCATGAGAGAAAGCCTTTTCAATGCCCTTTCTTATAAAATTAGTTGAGGAATGAAAATCTACAGCTTTGCCACTTTTGTGGACACGTTGGTTCTTCTGCAGCTTCCTCTTCCAAGCTGCTAGTGTTAAATTGGTACTTCTGCACGAGGGACTATGCAGTTCTGCATGATATCAAGCCTACGGTATGATAGAAAGCCGAGCTTCAGAGCCCCTCCTGAACATGCAGAAGTCCCTCCACTTCCACTAATTGGCTTAAATCAGGAGAGGGGAGCCTTAGCCCCAGGGGCTCAATCCTGCTCTCTGGAGTTCCCCAGATGTCCATAGATGGCTTGCTAGTTTCCCAGCTTTTGTGCACCTTTTGACCCATTCTGAAAGGTTGAAATGGCTCTCCTAAGGCTTAGCTACTGATAACAAGAGTTTTAAACTACAATTTGGTGGTATTTTTGGACCCATACCTTTTGTCTTTGGTCTCCCTATCCCTGGAATGCAGCCCTGGCAGTTTCTCCAAAAGTGAATTCAGCTCGGGCTGAAAGGGATTCAGCACCCCTGGATTAAATAATGCGCTTCCATCTGTACCATTGCAGCTGTCTTTATCCACCTACTAGTTTATTGCATTATGCATCCTTGTAATAAAGATATTCTCTGTCTGATGCTACTTAAAAAAAAACACCACCACCCATTTTTTTGGCAATTCTCCTTGCTGTGTAGAACAAAGTATCAATTATCTCCTACTCTGCCTGAGGAAGTGTTCTGTGTCTTTCCAAAGCTTGCATAAACAGAAATTTTGGTCCAGTCACGGGGATCATTATGACCCATCTGAGAATTACTGAAGGGTTGTAGGAATCCTCTCATTGAAAGGCTTATGTACTTACTGACTGACACTTTTCTCTTTCCCCCAAGTTATTTTCTGTTACGAAACAAAAGCTTCTGAGCAAAGTCCTGTTGCTTCACAGTTCATTTCTTTCCTGTCCCAGAAGGGTTGCTGTTTTATTTCTTGCTCCAAGGAGATTAGATAGAGTGTCTTGAGGGAAATAAAACGACAACCGCAGAGCGCTTTGCACGTTGCTCAAATGCTCTTCTCTCCCACTTTTGAGGCCTTAAAAAGGAGAAAAAAGAAGAAAAACAAAACAAGGAAGGAAGGAAGCTTGAGGCTGGTGGCTTGGCAGGTGCAAAGCCTGTTCAGGCAAACATCTGTTTCAGTGGCTGCTCTGGGCCAATGCAGGGACAGAGAATGCCCGCCTCTCCCCCACTCCCCTTTGCTTTTTTTACTGTTTTACACACACCAAGGTTCCTGAAGGCGAGAAAACACTCAAGCTGCCAATTCACTCAAGCTTGCTGTTCAGACTTTGCCCCGTCATTATTTGTACAGAAGGGTGAGGAGTCCTTCCGGTTAGACCAGTAACTGTGTAGGACAGCTGGTTCTGTGCTAAATAAGAGAGGCTTTCAGAAGTGCATATTTATTCAGCTACAAAATGGAAGGCAATCCCCCCAACACCCCCGGCATGCAGCCTTGGTAGAGGATTTTACTATAAAGCATACAGGTGCAATGTTGTTTAATGTAGTAACATTGCCCGTTGAAATAGTGTCCTTTTGGTTGTTCAGAAGATGTTATTTCTAAGGATAATCTTCCTACCCAGGGCTTTTGGTGTCTTGATGTCTAGGTGAAGTAGGACCTAATTAAAACTCAAAAGCAAAGTAGCCAAACATGCCCTATGTAAAACAAACTGGAAAGGAATACGAAGAGATTGATGGGAGTAATTGTATGTTATTGATCCTGTCAGACCTTTCTATGGTTTCTTCAGGTTTTTTCCCTGCTACATTTATCTACAGTAGGAGTGGGCAACATTTTTCCTTTAATGGCTACAATCCCTCACAGGGAATCGACTGGGACTTTCTATTGGCAGTGGTGAGGCTGTGGCCACGGGCAAGATGAGGCAAAAGTAGGTGGGTCACTTTTCTCTCTCTCTGTTTCTCTTTTCTTTTCCAGGCTGCCAGGGAGGCATAAGATCATTCTTGCCAGATGTTATGAGCCAGTTGTCTTGCCAGATCTCATGATCAAAGCTTCTGAAACTATGTGAAGGGCTGCATGAAATTAGGCTGAGGGCCACCTGTGGGCCTAGGGCTATAGATTGCCCACCCAGATTGATAACCTTTCTGACAATGTAATCAGTGTGACAGAGTTTAAAATACTGGCTTATTGTTTGCTGTTGTTCAGTTGTTAAGTCTCGTCTGACTCTTCGTGACCTCCCCTTATGCCTCCCGGAGCCTGCTCAAATTCATGTGTGTTGCTTCGACACTATCCAACGATCTCATCTTCTGCTGTCCCCTTCTCCTTTTGCTTTCAATCCTTCTCAGCATCAGGGTCTTCTCCAATGAGTCCTCATCAGGTGGCCAAAGTATTTGAGCTTTTGCTTCAGCATCTGTCCTTCCAGTGGGCAGTCAGGGTTCATTTCCTTTAGGACGGAGGCTTACTGTTTACTCTGTAGCATTTCCAAATAGCCATACCGGCAACCTGCTCTTTCCAGCAGGCACCATGCTTTGCTATGAACAGATTGAGGGGAACAGGATGCAGTAGAACTGGTGGAGCGGCAGGGTTGCCAGTGGGATGACAGCCTGCTGCTAGAGGCACCTCACTGTGAACTGATGCCACTGATGAGAACTCTCTAGCATTGCTCCATCACTGTTGGAAGCCAAAAGGGGGAGTGCTGGGTGGGCAGTGTCAGGGGCATGTCATGAATAGGCCAGTGCCTAAGCTTGCTGTTCCCCATCATGCTCCCAGATGGGCCGTGAAACCAAGCTGAGCTTGGAGCTGGCATATTTTATCCCCTTTACTGTAGTTAGTGGAAATGAGAAGAGGTAGGGGTGGGAGGAGAATGCATGAGAGAAAACGAAATGGCAGAAGAAAAACAAAATGGAAGCAGCTCATCCATCTTGTCCTGATTGCAATGACCTATCAGAGCTCTTGGTGCAGCAGTTGCTGTGCTACAGACCCCCCCGCCCCAAATAGGATTGGTTTGTCACTTGCAAAATGTTGCCACAGTTTGGTGCTTGATGTGGCACATTTGTACCACATCCTGTCTCTTATTTCTTACTACTCAGTTCTGTGTGTTTGTGTATGGCAAAGATGTGATGAGTGATGGAGAAGGGAGGAAGATGAAACATCAAAGTGAAATGAATTACACCAAGGGACCACAGAAACATAGTTATGCAAACATGATTGTGCTGTTGCAACTTGAATTCCTCCAATCTGTTTTATGTTATTTAGGGTGCAATTCCATGCAAGTTTGGACAGAAAAAAGGCCTACAACTCTCAGCATGCTGCAGCATTCTTCGCTTGTTGTATTTCTCTTTGAAGACACTAGGTGGCATTTGACCATGACAAGTCAGTTGGAATACCAGACAAGGACCTTATATCCTAAATCCTATACCCTTTTACATGGGCCAAAAGAGATGCAGCATGCATTCCATGAATGCAGATTTTAACCTGAACAGTTTAATTATGTAAATAGCAGATCCTTAAGAAGAAGGGGACAAAGTTTAACTTTTCCTCCCTTTGCCATGATCCTGGCACAAATAGCCTTTTTACATTTCAAGGGAAGCCATCAAGGGTTACTAACTGGTGAAACACTGTTGAACTGGGAATAAAAAGAGAGTTAAAAGGCCCTTCCCCTCAGCTCTGGCCTCCCCAAGACTTCTATTTACATAAGAAAAAACTAAATCAATCAACTAATTGTATCTAATTTGCCCCTTTGGTCCATTTGTTTAGAACTAATTTCCAAATAATTAGGTTTAGGCTCCAGGTTTTTGAGGGGCCTTGGGCAAGACCCTCAATATTCTCCTCAGCAATATTCCTCAATATTCTCCTTCTCAGGGCCACTGAAATCGTCCGCTATTGATACTCATCCTCTTCTCAGCATTGATACCACTTACTTGTTTGACAGACAGTAGACCAGTTAGTAAGTAAGCAATACAATCGCCTGATCCTCTTACTTGCCACTAGAACCACAGTTGACTGGGCCTTAACAAGAGGCAGATGAATTGCAGGTTCCAATAGTGAAAAGGAGAAGCCGCTGCTGGGAGGTAGGTCTTTGACAGAAGCCCAAGTATGCCTACCTTGCTTTAATGCTTGGCCTTGTCAAAAGCAGCGTTAAAGCAGAACAAGCAAGTTTCTGAGCAGTGATTTGCTTATCTTCTCTATCAGAGAAAAGGTGGGTTTGTACAACATGAGAAGCCATGGTGAAATCTTACCACTGTGTGTCTCTTGTGTCATCTGGACCCTGTACTGGAGGCTTCTGTGTGGTAGGATTAGTTTTTCTGAAACTACAAGGAAAATTAATGGTCTGTTTTAAGGTTTCCACACCTCACCACAATCTCTCCTGTTTACATATACAGAGGGAGAATGGGGAATCATGGAACACAGTTTATTATCATTTAATAAAAAAATCCTTTTCCGGATTGGAGCAGTTGGAAAGCATTGTATACATTCAGGAAAGGGAACCTGACTCAGGACTACAGTGGACCAATCAGGAGGAGGCTGCTGCAGTCTATAGAGAAGGATGGGGATTTCACCTGTGGGGCTGCTGACATGCATTGTGAGCAGGATGGAATGGGGAAGTGGAAACCACACTGCCTAGGTAACAATGGGACTGTCTGACTGGTAAGTTCACATGGCAAAAATCCACGTGCCATGGAAACAGCACAGGGTTGTTTGCTGTGTCACGTTAACCCAGCCTGAGAACATGTTTGCACAGTAAAATTAGCCACTGTAGTTTGAGAGGCGAGGATGTTTGTGCATCAGGGCTGTTGGTCCCAGAAATGGCAGGAACCGGTGGTTATGGTAGGATTTGCAGGATCTCAAACGGGCACATAAATGCATGTTCACACACAAACAACACTTACGTCCTCCCATGCACACACTATATTCCTATGCCTGGTGAATGATATAGCATGGATGTGAATGTGCAAGAAAATTTGTGATATTGGAATTAAAAAGACCAGAAAAATAAATTTTAACATGAATGGATCTATTTGTAAGGAACTAGGACTGGGCCTGACTATGGATTTCACTTGTGTGATGAATTCTGGAACACGGAACAGCATACTGTTCCATTTCTCTTCCTCTGTGTGAAACAAATACATAGAAAATACAAGGCTCTAAGAAACATTCCAGTCTTGTACTGCATTCTCAGGAGTTTGATACTAAGGTCTAGGACCGAATAGAAGAACCCTATGCCTTTCAGGCAGGCAGACTCTAGAAAAAGGAATACAGGGGAAGCAGCTCAGCTGAGAATCCATCCATTGCTGGCTTTTTGCTTGGAACTGTTTCTGTTCCAGGTAATCCTGACATGAGAAGATCAGCAACATCCAGCTGTATCACTGGCATAACAGCTGGTTGCAGAAAAAAACGAATCAGTGCTTTAATTTTCTTAATTTCCTTTCTCTCCCCAACCCATTTTCCTTTTCTGATGTCTTTTTAGAGTATAAACTTGAGGATAGGGCCTATCTTGTTGTTTTTTACCTGTTAACTGTTCTGGAAGCTTTTTTTGGATGAACAGTAGGATCAGATCTCCTAGGATCTTTTTAAAAGTAGTGTTGTAGGTGGAGGGTGGATTTTAACTTCTGGCCCTTTGCAATGTTTTCCTGGGATTATCATTTGGAATTGCTAATAGGAGAATCTCTCTCTGTGTCTGTCTGTCTGTCTGTCTGTCTGTCTGTCTGTCTGTCTCTCTCTCTCTCTCTCACACACACACACACACACACAGCCAATACAGTTATATCTCTTTTTCCAAGTGGAGTATGTAGCAGATGGGGTGGTATGGAGCTAATGCAGTCCCCTACCCCTGGTCACCCTTGCAGTTTATTTTAAGTGTTTTTATAAAACATTGAGATTCAGTCATGGAATATCCCATTGTGTTTGATTTGGCCTTAAGTTACAGCCTTTAACTGAAAGGTGACATGCCTAAAAGAACCTCAGTCAAAGCTCTCAGAGCAGTGAGTAATAACTATTGTGATGATGAGGATGACGGCCACATTTCCACCCCAAAATAAGGCTCATCTGATACTTAGCTGAGAAGTTGTCATGTTAAGCCTGGAGCAGCGAAATCACAAATTGAATCTTTTAGCTGCAACTTACTGTTGTAATTGCTCTCTCTTAGATGCTGCACCAAAATTGTGCTGTGCTGTTGGTCATTGAAATCTCTGTTTTACATGCCATGCAAAGATCCTGTTATCTGTAAGTCAATAACTTGAACTTCATTCTGGGGAACATGTTTAGATTGGAAATAGACTGACACCTCCTCATTTCCCAAACAACTGGCTGGGAGTTGTAAGGCTTTTTTTGTCTATATATGCATAGGATTGCACCCTTAAGCATGTATTGGAAGCAAGCCTTGGCAGTCACAAGTTAGCCTTTGATTTTTGACTGGATGTCCAGTAATACTTTATGAGCACTTCACAACACATACTTATTCCAGAATTCCATCTTTCCATCCATGAGATGGCTCTAATGACAAATAAAGCGGGACAATAACTCCTTATTATTGAGATTTTTATATACCATCCCATTCCCATAGACTCTGGGCAGTTTACAAGACCAGCCAGCAACAATGTGAATTTAGACTAAAAACACAGATATTAAATTATGCTAATCTGGCAACTAATCTAGAAAGGTCTGTTGGAAGCAATACATCCTGAACTCCCTCCTGAAGGCAATAGTCTGGGATAACTGACACATCTCTCTCAGCAGGCCATTCATTCCATAGTTAGGGGCAGCCAATGAGAAGGTCCTTTAGGTAGTTGACATTAATCTTGTGGAAGCAAACTTCAGGAGATTGTCCCCAGAGGGCCTTAGTGAATGTATTTTGGACCCAAGCCATGAAGGGCTTTAAAGGTAATTACTAACACCTCATATTGTGTCTGGAAATGTATTGGCAGCCAGCACCAAGACTTTAATATCGGTGATATACAATGTCTCCATGATGTTTCAGAGAACAGTTGAACTGCCGTATTTTGTACAAGTTGCAGTTCCCAGAGTAGACACAAGGGTAGCTCGGTCTAGAGTGCTGTGCAGAAATCAAGCCTAGACATTACCATTCTTTACTGTTTGCAGATCATTCTCTTCCAGAAAGGAATGGAGTTGGAAAAACAACCAGTTTACTGGATACTCTTAATTATGGTTTCTATCTGTGCTGATATCTGAAGGACCATGCCTCCAACCTGAAACATGGTCTTTCAGGGGGAATGTGACTGCATCTAGAACTGGTTGATACACTTCTAATCCTGGATTGACCCCTTAACAGGAAGCAATTCTTATTTGTCTGGAAGCACCTTCAATTTGTTTTTCCTCATTCAGCCCATTAGCACCTTTAGGCATTCATTCATAGCAGATGTGCTGTCTCTCCAAGAAGCAGAAGGTAGTGGTAACCAGAACCAGATCTGAGTGTCACCTGCATATTGATAACACCAATCTGTCACAGTGGCTTCATGCAGATTCTAAACAGCATTGGAAACAAAATGGAGGCCTGTGGGAGGAGCTTGGAACTGTTCAAATTGCCCTCCTCCTTCTTGAAGGAGCAGTAGTTTCCAAGCATCACCATCTGGAATCAGCTGCTCCATAGTGGAAGGAACTCTAGTCCTTGAATTATTACTCATTGGATTCAAACTGTACTGAATGAAAAACTGTGGACTGCTTAGAGAAGTCTTCCACCTAATGACTGAAGATGGTACTGCAGATTTCAAATATGGGCATATTTAAATTAATTCAGATAAATCAAGGCACAATTTTAAGCCTGTTTAGACAGCAAAGAGTCAAACAGCTCCCAGCATGCCTCAGCCAGCCATGCTAGTTGGAGCATGCTTTGAGTTCTATAGCCTTCTTCTGATTTTTTAAAAAATATGCATAGGATTGCAACCTGAACATGTTATAAAAACCAAATAAGCCTAAGCTGCAAACTCCTAGGGGTCCTTTAGTATGCAAGCCAAGTTTCTGGTGACTAGGTTTCATGTTCTTTGTGCTACGACTCAGACAAGCGCATCTCCTCTGCTGCTAATATTATAGATTCTATTAACAGCACAGTTCTATGGTACAGATGACTGGGGTATGAGTTTTGGCTTTTTTTTCTGTACTTACATTGGATTGCCCCCTGAATCCCTTTTCTGTTTTAAAAATTAGAGTTAGCTAGCTTTATTGATGTATATTGTATTTAACTTCCCTTATCCCTGACATTCCAGTGGTGATGGATGATGGGAGCTGTACACACAGGTCCCCGCCCCGCTACAAAACCTCGAGCTTTTTTACCAGTAGAAAGGGGCTGACATAAACGGAGACTTTCTGCTCCATTCAGGAAAAGCGTGTGCTAAGAAGACGGATGCTTCGCGCCCCGCAAAGGCGCCAGGAATTTCTGTCTGTGAGGATTTGGGTCTTCCTCCCACCAGCAGGGGGAGGAGCGGCAGCAGCACAGGAGGAGTCCTTCCCCCGCGGCCTCCATGGTAACCGGTCGCCGATGCGCGGACGCGCCAACGGTCTGGGTGGAAGCCGAAGGGCTGCGCCCCCTCCTCTCGTGCGCGCGCGCGCGCGCGCACACACACGCACACACGAACCCTCGAAGGACGCGACCCCGCCAGGTGACAGGCCCGGGAGCCATTCCGTCGCCCCTCCAGCGGATCAGCCTCGACTGAGGAAGATGCCGAAGACATCAGTCCCGCCAGGAATCGCGAGTGCCCGGATTTCGTGAAAGCCCTTTCTCCGCCGGTAAGCAAGTTCTGAAGGGGCCATGGAGAAAGGGGCCCCGTCCGTTCTCCCCCGCCCGCTATTCGCGGAGTGTGATGGGGGCTGTAGTCTTGCCGGCCACCTCCTCCTTTGGGCGCTTGAGGAAATGCGAGCCTTTGCGAACTACAAATCCCAGCGAATTTTATGCGCTCGCGGGGGTATCCTTTCGTATAGCCCTTTTGCTCCCCAGATCCCTGGGCCCCTTACTCTGAGGAAGGGGCCGAAGGGCAAAGGCAGGTAGCTGGAATGCGAGTGAAGCTGGGCGGGGCAGTGGCGTGGCCGCAGCCGGGGGCCGCACCGAGCTAACGGTGCGCAGAAGCCCCTCCCCTCCGCTGAGTCCCTGTCGATCACGAGGCCTTATCATTTGGGGCTGCTAGCCAAGGCGGGGTGTGTCCGGCGGATAGTTAATACTGTTACGAGTTGAACATGAAACTGCACCGAATTGTATTTTATTCTTAGAAATATTTGTATTGTATTTTATATTTTCAACTGTTCTATGGTATTTTAATCTTCTAGCTGTTTATAATCTGCCCATAGAACATTAGTTGTTGGGAGGATTAGCAATGCAAGAATAAAGAAAAGAGCTGGAAAATCCATCTGGAATATTGGCTGCAAATCAGAATGGGGATAAAAGAGGAAGTTGCACTTAAAAACTATGTCTATAGTACAAGCATGTTATGGAATAAAGGATTCTATGATCAGATGTAACTCTAATGATGGAGATGGCTGTCTCCTCAGTTTTCCATGTTAAACACATAGATTAATTTTAGGTTTTAAAAATTGTATTGTTCCAAGCATCTAGTTAAAATGTTGGTATTACATGGTTAGTGTGTAGTAATAGTTCTGCTTTTTTATATTCAGATGCATTTTCTGTGACAATAAGTTTTTACTATCAAAACCTTGTGGCATTTTAAAGGAAATCTGTTTGGGTTTGCCTTAGGAGTAAGATTCTGCAGCACCTGTTGGACTACTTTCCGTGAATTTTTTATATAGATTCAGAACTGTGTGAATTACACAAATAGGACTTTTGTATTTCCATATCTGAAAGTTGTTTATTCTTGTTTATCACACTTCTTTGTGTTTTATATCCCTGTCACTTTGCAACATTTTGATCAATATTCAGTTCTCCTGTGTTACAACTTCAGCACTGACTTGCTTCCTGCACCCTCTGTAGCATATTTGATTGATAGTCTCCCATGCTGGCACTTGATAATAGTGATGCTCAGGAGAGTTAGTGGTCAGAGACCCAGGCTGACCATGGAAGGTGAGTTCATAAGTACTGTGAAAACAGGAAATTAGGTGGTATATGGACTGGGGCAGGATCAGGATATTGGTGTAGCACTGCTTTTAGGATAAATATCAAGACCAGCCAATGACGGGGAAATATTAGATTCAGACTCAGAATATAAAAAATCACTGCGGGAGAGGGAGAATAGAGAGAGAGAGAGAGAGAGAGAGAGAGATGGTGCTTGTGGTTGAGGAAAAAGGCCTTAAAAGATTGCAAGCAACATTTGGGAAAGCTGACTTCCTGATGTTCTCATTAGCATGTACATCTATGTGTTGTGGAGGAAAGATAATGGAAAACTGGATGAGTAGAGCCTGCTGTTGTAGAGTATGGGGTCTGCAAAGATTTTGAGATCCTCTCTTTCTGAAAAATATGTGTTGAAGAAGAAAATTTATTTGATTTAGCTGAATCAAGCAGGGAAAAGTTTATCAATGCATATTAGATCAACAGTGCCTTGCTTATAACCAAATGAAGAGAGTGTCCTTTCAAACATTTTCATTCTCATCTTTACTTTCTGATCTTCACTCTATAAACTGAGGGGTCAGCTCAGTTTATGCACTGAAGGTTAATATGTTTGCAGGGCTCATTAGCTTTCTGATTTTCAGACAATGGTTTGGAAAATCAGCTCTTTTGCATGTATCTGGAAACTTTCTTATCTATGATATTGAATAAAGGGGTCTCAAAAGATTTCTGGAGAGCTGTCATGGACTGATGAAGGAGCCAAATAATAGTATACTAATGGCAAGCTGTGTGAAAAGTGTTCAAAAGGCATGCTATACAAGAAATGCTATCTTACTGTAAGTGAATGGGATGGTGTATATTGGTGTCCTGCAACAGCAGGGAGTTAGATCAGATGGCCTTAGTGGCCCCTTCCAACTCTCCTATGATTCTATAATTCTATAAATTGCCATAATTCTTCAACTTGAAGAGTCAGGTTTTGCATGCAGAACAAATTTTCAGAGAATGTTTGAAGAAAGAAATACTGGACACTTGTGTGAATAAGAACTTGGTCCAGCAGTGGTTCACATAGAATTCAGTGAGTATACTTGATAAATTGAGAACAGCAGGCCTATTATTGCTGCATGTTTCCCATTAGGCTTGATTTGAAATAGTAATGGTCACAGTGAACTTTAATCTGAAATATGACATGAAAGTGACAAAACCTTCTGATCCATATAACTAAGAAAGGGACAGATTGATGATATTGCTATCTAGACAGCTTTTCTTCGTAGTGTGCATAAATGACATAAAAGTTGCTGTCATACATTGTAGCCTTATCTTTGCCTTGTAAGGCTTGAGTTAAGCCATCTAGGATATACCTGATATAGTACTTATCTTACTCTTGGAGCTACAGAAATACAGAACTTGATTATATCTGAAATATAAAAGACTTTTGACACCTCTTATGTCCCTGTGGTTTTACTGTCCCAATGCAGATGTTTCAGGTTTTGCTTACGTTCTGTGAAACATATAAGATTTGTTCCATAACAGAGTCCAGCATGGCTGGGAAAACTCTGGAGTGGAAAATACTGGCTATTGCTTAATCAAAGCAGGAGATTGTATCTTATGAAACAATTTTGCAATTTGTGGAAAAAAGATTGTCCTAGATGTTCAAAGGTGAAAGAGAAGAGATGATGTTTTAACTTAGGAACTGTGAATTAATTTAAAGATTGTTTGGTTATGATACAGTCACAAAAGAAGAGGTAAATACATTGTAAAATGCTATGTTTAGATTTCCTTTGACCCCAAAAAGAAACAATAAAGAATATCTGAATAATCCAGTGGTTAGGTAAACTGGACTTGTCATCCCACCTGGAGTCTACTTCTGTTGAGAGTCCATGATCAAATATCATGACCTTGTCCCTGGGCTAACCTCTTTCAGCTGCTTACCTTTTTGTAAGTATGTATAGGTAACTTCCTCAATCCAGTAAGCCTGCTTTAATTGTGAAATGTTATTGCGGCACATCTTTTCTCTTTTGTGAATGGCTATGTTGCTCAGGCTTTGGGCAACGTACTTCATGTCTGACAAAATTTGCTGAGAAAAGGTTTTATTTGTGGATATGGTTTCTTTCACATAGTGTGGATCTGAAACTGCTTGTATGAGGAGGAAAAGATTATGCAAGGTTTCTGTCATCCTGTGTTATGAAAATAAAGTAGCTGGATATTTCTTTTAGTTATTCTTGGGTTCAACCCTCTTGGTTTTATTATAATGTTTTCTGCTGCATTTGTTTCTTGCTTTTTGCTGTTATTAGTGTGTGTTTAAATTTGATGGAGACAGCTAGAATGGGCATCTTGATGTTGAGACAGAGTGGTAGGATGTAAATATTTTTCATAGTTCTCCTCTAAAGACACTAACTGCTAGTAAGCTGAGAGTAGAGATGCCAGGTTTCAGCTGGAGACATTGGACTCTAAAATTAAGGACTACACTTTTGTTCTTCAGGATTCCTTACTTCATTGCCCTAAGCTGGAGCCCAAATTGCAGCAAAAGAATGCTGCTGCTGCTGCTGCTGCTGCTGCTGCTGCTGCTGCTGCTGCTGCTGCTGGTGTTGGTGTTGGTGTTGGTGTTGGTGTTGGCTGGTCTCCCAGCGTTTATACTTAGCCAGGCCAATTCAGAGGTTTCATATTGCAAGCCAATCACAAGGGATGATGTAGCATGTCCTTATTATGCAAAATAGGAAGAACCACAAGCTTGCACAAGGGAGATGCAAGTGGACAATCAGAAGCAAGGAAACAGTTTGAGGAACATATTGCTAACAACATCAAGGCCAACAATAAAGAAAAAAGAAAAGAAGAGGAAGCAAGCAACTAAAGAAAACAGTTGGACCATTGGAGGATAATGGAATTAAAGGAGCACTAAGGGTATTGAAGAGAAACAAAATGAACTTTTTCATCAACTGTTTCTGAGCTTTTGTATTGTGGAAGAGAGCCTGAGGAAAGGGCAGATACTAGTGACAAAAGATGAAAATCTTAACCTTATTGACTAACTGAAAGTTAGCAAATCACCAGGTCTAGATGGTATCCATCCTGGAGTTCTCAATTCAAACATGAAATTGCTGATCTTCTTATCAAAATATTTAATATGACCCTAAAGTCAGCCCTTGTACCAGAGGACTGGGGAATGGCTAATATAATTTTTTAAAAAGGGATTCAGGTGGGATCTGGAAAATTACAGGCTAGTTAGCTTAACATCTGTTCTGGGTAATCTGCTTGAAAGCATTATTAAAGGTAGAGTAAGTAGGCACATAGAGGGATAAGCCCTGCTGAAAAAGTATTAATTTGGAATCCACAAGGTGAAGTCCTTTCTCACCTATTGGAGTTCATTGAGAGTAGACATTGTTTATTTGGACTTCTAAAAAGTTTTTAACAAAGGCTCCTGAAAAAACTTAGTGGTTGTTGAATAATGGGAGTTGGTGTCCTCTTATGAATCAAGAACATGAAGCAGAGAATGGGAATAAATAGTAATTTCTTCCAATGGAGGTTGTAACCAGTGTAGTCCCATGGGGTTCTGTATAATGACCTATGCTTTTCAACCTATTCCTAAATGATTTGGAATTAGGAGTAAGTAATGAAGTGGCCAAGTTTGCTGGTGACATCAAACTATTCAGGGTGATTAAACCAAAAAGCCAAAAGGAGCTCTAAAGGGATTTCCAAGGTAGAAGAATGGGCATCAAAATGGCAAATGCAGTTCAGTGTAAGCAAGTGTAAAGCAATGCAAGTTGAGGCAAAAAATCACAGTCTCAAGTAAATGCTGATAGGATCTGAGCTAGCAATGACTGAGCAAGAAAATGATCTTGAGGTAGTAATGGACAGCTTGATGAAAATGTCAGCTCATTACAGAGCTGCTGTGAAAAAGGGAAACTCCATGGAAGACATAAGTAGGGACAGAATAAAAAATAGAACTGCCAAATCTTACTACCCTTATGCAAAACTTTGGTATGACCATGCTTTCTGGTTGCCTTACCTGAAAAAGGACATTATTGAGTTGGAAGTTCAGAGAAGGGCAATGAGAATATTACAGGCCAGAGCAATTCCCCTGTGAGAAGCAGCTACAACAACTGGGACCATTTAGGTTAGAAGAAACATGAGTTAGGGGAGACATGAGAGAACTGTTTAAAATAAGGTATAATGTGTAGTATTTTCCCTTCATCCCATGAAGATGAGAGGAAATAAAAGGATGTACTCTTCATACAGAGTATAGTTCAGCTATGGAATTTGCTGCCATGGGAAGTGGTGACAGATTCATGAGGGAGGAGGCTATCAGTGGCTACTAGCCTTGCTAGCTATGCCCTGCCTCTTTTATCAGTGATGGCATGCCTGCATATACCAGTTGCTGGGGAGCTTGGATAGGAGAAGGCTTTGCACCCATCCTGCTTAAATGATCCTCTGGGCAGCTGGTTTGCCATCATGTGTATGGGGTGCTGGACTACATGGACTTATTCTTATATTCTTCTGTTGTTATTCTCTACAGAGATGGCTCTGATGCTGGGGTGCATGGAGTCCATAATAGCTTACTAGGGCTAGGTTCCAGCCCCAAGCTTCTGGTTTGTCCAGATTCCCTCACAAGTGCCTGCTATGTAGATCTGAATGAAAAAGTGGGTGCTAATGGATTTTTAATAAAATGTTAAATAGACAGGAACAGGAACTAGAACATGGAACAAGCTATTACATACCATTACTTCAGTAATGCTTTGGCATCGATCCTTTTTCAGGACATGCAGCAATGAGTGTTAGTGTTGTCTTTTTAAATTTTGTCAAGTCTGCAGTCTAAGATGGTCACTGCAGTTTGCACTTGTGGGATCAGCATGGCAGATCTTTGCAATTTATTAATGGGAGCAGCTCAAGCACAGGTTTCTCTTGTGCTATGCTGTTTCATTTCCAAAAGAGACAGTAACTTTGCACTCATATTTGATGTGAAACAAGGATAGGGGAGGCAGTATTAGTAAGCAGTCATGCCAAAGTGGATAGGTAAGAGGGGATTCTGTTGAAACAACAACTTGCTTCACATAGCAGATGATGTTTTGCTTTCATTTTGAACTGAGGAAGGTTTGTAGACTTAAAAAAAAAAGCACAGCAGATCCTTTGAGATTTGTTTTCTTGACCTGAGAATACATTAGTTCTTGAATGGTTTTTTAAGACAGGTTTCCTTCTGTCTTTGTTATTACTAAAGTGTCGTGTGTGTTAATGAATTGTGTCTTTTTTGTGCTAAAAATATCAGGATGACTTCAGCCTCTCTCCTGCAATGTTCTCAAAAGCAATCTGGAGGACTTTGCTGTGTCTCCAGTGCATTAATTTGTTCGAAAGATTGTCTTGGAAAGACATTAGGTACAAGTAACTAACAGTGTTGCCCAATAAAATGAAATAACATTGCTAGGCCAAAGGATGGAATGTTATATAGCCCATGTTTTAATCCTTTATAGTTATCATTCAGCAGGTCATCTTCAGTGATATTTGGAATATGCAAAACCAAAATAAAGACAGCTTGTTGAAATGGTATGTTGGTTGGTTCTGAAAAGCCAGAACCTGTATAGATGACAAAATGAAAAAAGGACTTTAGGTGGTTGCTACTGAGAAGATACTTGGTGGTAGTTGTGTCCTTGTCACTGGGGATTTTCGCATGCATGCATACATACCGTAATAAGGTCTCCTGTTGTTATCCAACATTACTTTCTATATATTTAGAGCTTATTCACACATTATGAGTTTTATATGAATACCTAAAACAGGTAATAAGTAAATGAGATGGAAGCATACATCATATGATACACTAATTGGAGAGCCAGAATTGGCTGCAGCTCCTTGTAAAGTATATTCTTGGCCATAAACTTGAACATGTGCCATGTGATGGGCAGTACCACCCATGGCATATGTATGCACTGTTGCGATTTTTCAAGAGTGAAGAACAGTTGTATTATGTAGTACTGGATGCAGGATTCAACTCCTTGAGAGTCTCAGCTTTCATTTTTCTCTTAGGATCAAACTTTTAATCTGTAGAGCTGACAATATATCTTTGAAGGTATGTGGGCAGGTCCTTCTGAAGTTCTAGAAGCCAGGGAGTGACTGGGCAAGATTTCCAGTGAGGATTATAAACTTCATAGCCAGCTAAGTAATAATAAGTAATAAACACTGTAAACTATAAAACATGCAGTTACAGACCTAAGGTATTATCCACATGCAATAATTTTCTTTTTATGATTTCTTGTTGTTTTGTAGGATTCTCAAAGAAGATGAATTTGGCTGAGATTTGTGATAATGCTAAAAAAGGAAGGGAATATGCACTTCTTGGGAACTATGACTCTTCAATGGTTTATTACCAGGGTGTCATCCAGCAAATTCAACGTCATTGTCAGTCAATCAGAGACCCAGCACTGAAGGGCAAGTGGCAACAGGTATGATAAGGTTTATTCCAATCATATTCTGCCTTTCTATTCTAAGAGCTGAAATCAACATTGGAACCTAGTCTTCTTACTCAGGGTTGTTGCTTATCCCAATATCCAGCTGCCAGCTAAGGAATCAGTGCAGCATTCCAGCTAGCCTACAGGGAATAGGTTTCCTATTTGATGCTGTTAAGTTGTTGCCCTGAGGATTACTTATTTATAAATAAATGATATATATTTATGATTACAATTCATTAGAACAATTTCGATTGGAGGCAAAGAAACAAGTACAACTAACCTATGAATTGTCTCTTGATTCTCTGAGGCCCAGGACTGTTTTAACTGGGAAGTTTATACAGTTCCAACTACTCATTCATTCTGCTCTAAGGTAAAGCAGTTTTTAAGAAATTCATTCTCCTACAGAATACAATAGACACAACTTGTTTCTCCCCTGAGTTTAGTAATATGAAATAACATGGTCGGGAACCTTCAGCCTTGTGGCATGCTAGGGCAATTTGTTCCCCCTCCCATCCTCATTCTGCAGTTCAGATGAAATGTAGAAAAAGTTGAATGTGGGCTTTAAGAACCTTGAGATAAGTTACTGTGGTATAAGCAGTTGTAAAAATCAGCAAGGGAAATCCCCAGCTGTGATTTGAGCAAGAACTTAAGTCTACAAACTTATGCATCCTGACATGTGAGTAAATCAATTCAACATAGTAGTCTTTTATCCTGAATTAACCTGCCTTCCAAACAGAGTTTATCTGGCTCTTGGTAGGATTAACATATTTAAATCAAATTTTGCCTGCACTTAGCTTGCAGAGAAAAAAAGAAACACATTTAAATTGGATGCAAATAGATCATTATAAAGTTCTTATTTGACTAGTCAAATACTCAAAGAACAATTACCTTGGACCTCTGTCAAGGCTGAATAGTATAAAAGAAATGCACTGTCACTGAGGAATTACCCCTGGTGACATGCAGGGGACACTGGGAGTCCTGTGCACACAAGCACTAACTCCAAGTGTGTTGCTTTGGAGGCATGGCTATGGCTGAAGTGGAGAGTAGTGAAAAATGAAGATGAAAGGATAGAAAATGAACAACTTGAAACAGCTATTGCCATGTTTCGGTACACACAACAGAGGCAAGACTATTCTTTATGGAGAAGGTTGCTTGAATGAGAATGCCTTCTGCTTCAACTGCCCTAAGCTGGAGTTCAGGTTTGGCCAGGGATCTTTTAATAATATGCCCTGCCCTTATGATACCAACGGCTCGAACTAAAAAAAAAAAAAAATGTGCATAAGGGAGAGAATGGTAGGAACAAGAAATAAAGTCAGCTGAGGTTTGGGTCCACCAAGGCTCGACCGTTTTCCTGGTAGTTGCTGTGGCAGAAATTAAGCCAAGGCACAGCTTGAATGTACAGACTGCAGTCTGACTCGGCTTGAATGAGGTTTCTCTGAGAATTACTTCTGCGGAGTCTGTAAAGAAAAATATTATTTAAAAAACAAAACTGTAGTTAATAAGAGCAGTACTTTGGATTTCCAAGCCAATTTACTTAGAATGGGACAGATAAGAAGGAATGTTAAAGACTGTAGCTTAGCAAAGGAAGAAGAGGCAGTTAGTGCTTGGATGGCTTCCCTTTAGGGGCTTTCTCTAGTTAATCTGATCAGGTCTCCCTTGGAGCATCTGGCATGTGGCAGAGAGGGTGATATTAGCAGAGGTTTCCTTTTAACTGGGAGAATCATACATGTATTAATGAATAAATTTGATTCATGTTGACTCCTTGAGTGTCCTGTAGTGGAGGTTTCAGTGAAACTGAAAGAAGGCAGACTAGTCCATTGGATCCTCCACATCGGTCTGTCAGTGCTGCCTGCACTGGCAGGCAAGTGTGCTCTGTGCATTCTAGGAAATCTGGAGTGTGTCCCTCCAGTTCACATGCTCCAAATTACACGAAGCATCTCTATAATTAATTACTTTTGTAACATTTGATTCCCTCTCTATATTGCAAAATGTATTTTGACATATTATGCATTAAATCTCTTTCATATTTGTTGGATTCATTTCTACTACCCCCTGATTTGCTTCTAGCAGCGTTATTAATGCATTAATTTTCCCAATTTGTCATGATCCTCTGTGACCATGTGATCTTAATTTGGGCCTTTCAGTTTATTCATTGAAGCCCTCTTGCTCTGCTTTGGAGCAATCCTGTTTCATCCTTGTTATATGCAGTTGCACAGAGAAATGTAACGTGTAAAGTGAGTGAACATGGATACAGTAAGCAGTTGTATGCATGACTGTGATGGCACATTTTCCAGAGGTTCTAATCATGTGAGTTGCTGTCAGCTGAGTTCAGGAGTGCCCAGTTCACATAATACTTTTGCTCCTAAAACTGAATACTCAATGTAACATTTTATCTGAACTGTCTCAGTTGAAATTGCTTGCTGAAAAACAGCTTCTTACTGGCTTAGCAGATTAACTGCCACTGCTGAAACATCCAGAAATCAGCATCCATACCTATTTTTTAAAGTGTTATGTATTACTTTCAAGCCTTTCTGATTCGTCAAGCATATGAAACCCCAACCTATTGACTTTTTTGTGAGGCTTTGATTTTACTGGAAAAAAATCTAGCATTTTAAAGTGTTTTTAACCCCAGGCATCTGGAACTGACAGGGTACTTCACTTCAGATTCAAGGATACTTAGGATGAAGCAAAACTGTTTGTGTCATGGATGATATACAGTTTACTGAATCCAATGAAGAAATATGGATGTAGAATATAAATAACTGAAAAAGGTTATATTGTCCTTCCCTGATTCTCTGCAGCTTCTCTGTAGCCCTCCAAACTTGCTCTCTCCAGGCTGAGAACAAATAATGTCTCTTTGTCATGGATTTTTATAAAGTTCTTATTTCTTATTTATTTATTGCATTTATATACCACCCCAATAGCCCAGAGGGCTCTCTGGGTGGTTTACAAACATTAAAACCCCAAATACAGTATCCAGTCCTAAACACATAAATTGGCTACACCACGACTGAGTATAAAAGAACATGGTTAAAATGAATTAAATGAATAAATATATAATTAAAATTAATTAAAATATTGGTTAAATAAAAAGGTCTTCTTTTCCATTATTGCAGATTCTGTCAGTATGCTTAAGCACTAACCTCCATTTCCTGAAAGATGGGTGTGGGAGAGGTGCTTCATTCAGGCAAACAGTTTTATTATTACAGCAAAAACAACCTTTGTCTATGGAATGATTGGGGAAGGCAGCTTCAAGGCAATTATCTCTGGTACTTCCTAGAAAGCTGAAAGCCATAAGGCCTAGGCATGGCTTCAAGAAACAGTTCTGGTTTCTGGACATGGGGAAACGTCATTACGCTACCTGTTGATTTTTAAAAACTTCCTTGTCAGTCTTCCAGTAGAGCCAGTGGAGCCTTTGATAACACCAGGAGTTGGAAAAGGTAATAGATAAGGAGTTAATGTATGCAGATAATGGATTAGAGCTAGTGTAGTGCAGTAGTTAAGCATGTGGGACTGGGACTCGGGTGATCTGGGTTCTAGTCCCCACTCAGCCATGAAGACTTTGGGCCAGTCACAGACTCTCAGCCCAATCTACCTGACTGAACTGATGTCCTGGGGATAAAACAGGGAAAAAGAGAATGATGTAAGCCAATCTGAGTTCTTTAAAAAGAAGAAAAAAAGTGGGGTATAAATCTAATAAGAAAATTTAGAGTGAGAAACATGCAGACCTTGCTGTTTTGGCCTAGAACACACACTTTTCCTAGTAGGGATAATGAATTGTGAGAAATGATGAGAGATACAGGCCAACACAGCTGGAGGGCACAAATTGATGAACAAACACATTGCAAAAGACCTTAATGTTTTTTGATGACGATACCTGGTTTATTAGCAGTAGCAGCTCAGGTCTTGGTGAGAGTCACAGCTTATTTATATATTTTAGCAACACATAATAAAGCAGTTTATACCAGTTATATGATAGACAGAAGATCCAGGATTAGCAGACACCTTCACACCTTCTCCAGCACCACTTGTTCAATTTTCTCTTTTTTCAAAATCTCACTTTTCTGTGAGATTAGAAAATTATAAATACTTTAAAAATGTATTCATAGACTGTGATCTTTACAGAGAACTGTAAGCAAAAATACAAGGAGCATACACCCTCAGTTTCATTAGTGAGGTCATATGAAAGGGAAAGAAGGGCATGGAGAAGCAGGGCGGCAAGAGAGGAAAATGAGCAAATGAAGTTATCTGTGATTGATCTTCAGTTCACAGGGATGAGGATTAAAGAGTTAAAGTGAGGTTGGTCAACCAGAATGGGCTTAGATGAGCCCTATCCTGAACTTTGTGGATCAAAATGATGTTGGGGTGGGGCCGCAGTCCTTGATCATTAGGTCTCTGTTAGGCACATTGACAGGATGTTTGTCCCAGCACATTCTCCAGAAAAGAGCTTTGCTGCTCTGCTCTTTCCTGAACAGAGAAGGCTTGCATGCAGTGAAGCCACTTTCCTGCTTCATGCCTTCTTTCCCTGGGGAGACAAAACAGGGGAAGTGACATTGCAAAGCCTGGCTTTGTTTGTGCTTCTTCCTGCAAGTGTCCAATCTCATTGTTATTTCTAATCACAGATGGAGGAGAAGGGATTTCCTTTCCCAGTCTCCTCACAAAGCTCCAGAAGCCTCCAGGTCAGGACCAGAGCTTGAGGAGGGACTTAATCATTTGTGGGCTGGATGAGCAAAGTCCATAGGTGAAGGAAAATATTTAATATGGAAAATTCACCTTAATCCCAGAAGCCTCTTCTGAACATAAAGTGCTGATGTGAGCAGCAGGGCATTTGTATTTGACCCTGAGCTGTTTCCATCTACATTTATAAAAGTAATTAATAAATGGAATTTGAATGATCTAATGGGAAATCATATCCTCAGTTTCTCATTTTCTCCTTTTTTCACTCCACAGTCATGCATAACTTGAGCCTTTTGGAAATCTAATAATGAATTTTAAAGAAAAAATGTGTTGAGGAACAAATGCCCTAAATAGGAAAAAAAAGCCCTGGTGAATAATGCCTACTGTATCACCCAGCACAAGCAGTTGAAGGGTATGCATCCCAACTAACTACTGACATTGAATTTATAGGGGAACTGTAGATCGATACATTAACTGTCTAGGGGCCAAAGTAGACATGATGTGAAAGTTGTGTGATGAGTGTTCCCAAGCTATAGGTTTCTGGGTGGCAGCTTTGGATAAGTGATGCAGCAGGAGGTGAAGTGAATTTGACCCACTGCTGCCACATAAACTGTCTGATACAAACTGCGCATATAAACATATCTCGTGACTTGCCTTAAATGTGCCCAGCTGAGTCAGACTGAGATCTACCCTGTTCAGCTTGTTTTATGGAAAAATCTCAGGAACCATTAGGTGATGTACCAGTAAATACCCAGTGGTACATAAATGAATTGCAGTCTGCCTTCTTTTCATCCTACATTACTCTGTAGTGGCATAATCTTTCATAATCTTTTAATGTACTAGCTATGTAAAATACGGTAGAAGCCTTTAGGATAAAATAATCTGTTTATTTTTAAGGTTCGGCAAGAACTCTTGGAAGAATATGAGCAAGTAAAGAGCATTGTCAACACTTTAGAGAGTTTTAAAATAGACAAACCTACGGATATTCCTGTATCTTATCAGGATGAACATTTTAAGGATCCGACTGTTTGGCCACCTCCTGTTCCAGCTGAGCACAGGTAATTGGGTTGAAAATAGGTTTGTAAGTTTAATTGGGAGATGAATCAACTAAAACTTGAGAGAGTGAATCATAATGCTATGTTTTCACCTTGATTTGTGTTTGGCACCTATGTAGGGCTACATAGATTAAAAAACTGCAACTTGTACTTAATGTGACGCACAGTTTTACTGCAGGAACTAGAAGATCTGAGCATATGGCATAATTTTGGCCCATTTGTGTTGGGTGCCTTTCTGAAACCAATCCCAGGTGCTGATTTTAACCCAGAAAGCATTATATGGCTCAGGACTGCATTGACTGACCAAGTACCTCTCCCAGTATGAGCCTACCTGTATGTATTGGACAACCTCTAAGTCCCTTCTCTGCCCTTTGAGGGATATGTGGAGGATACCAACAAAAGACTGGGCTTTTTTGGTATTGCCCCTTCTGATTATGGAATGGTCTCTCTATTGAACTTTGCTAGCTACTAACATTGTCATCTTTGTTGAGTTCTTTGTAAGAGAAAAGGCAGGATATCAATCTAATAAACAAATTGTTTCAGTGCCATGTTAGTTTTTTTCTTTCCTCTTAGGCATTGGGCAGCATGTGATGGGCCTCTTAGTTGTCTTATCAGTATTTTATTACTTTTTATAGCTGTTTTTAAATGCTTGTATGTTTTAAACTCTGTTGTAAGACATGTTGAGCCTTTTTCGGAGGCAGGTGGCAGGCCACACTATCCTATGTGGCTGCCCATAACCCTCTAAACTCAGAGGAGTATGAGCATCCTATTGAGGATGGAAGGAACACAGAGGTCAAGGGCATCTCTGCACTTCTCTTGCTTCACAAAAAACTTAAGATGGCCAATTTTGACTAAGTGTTTTGCACTGGCTTGTAAGGAGGACGGACTTAGGTCCCACCAGGATACAGCATTTTCTTGGTGGAAGTTCACCCCTTCAGTCTCTGTTCCTGGAATACCCTCAGTGCTCACTCTGAGGTTGGTCTTCCATCCTTGAAACTGCAGCTAATGTGGAAAAAATAATTTCAGAGTTCAGAGCTGGAACGCTGATCTTTCCTGTGGTCATCTAAACAGTGTCTAGAGGGCATAGGACTACACCTTAAGAAATTAATAAAAGAGAATAATAATTCAGACGCTACTCACTGGTTTACACAAACCATTCCCAGAACCCAAACTATTGCTTGCACTTAGAAATCTAAATCTGTTTGTCTGTTTTTATTTTTCATCTACTCATCCCTGCTATTTATATGGCGCATAGTTACTGTTATTGCTATGATTAAAAATTAAGACATTTTACCAACCCATCCTTTGTACAAATTATGATATTCGGTTCCATTTCAAATCATAGTTGATTCTTTTAGTTTGCTGACTGTTTACAAACTCAAGTTTGTTAATTCAGACATCCCACCAGACCATAGCTAAGATTTCTTAATTATGGCTTGGTGTGATGTCTGAACTAAACTGTTGTGAATACAACATCTCCCTGGTTCCCTGTCCTGGCTTTCTAGTGACTAACCTTTTGCCTAGCATCTGGCTGTTTCCATGGTTTACTTGAACCTCTGCCTTGTATTCCTTAATAGCATAGGGCATGTTAGTGGGACACACCAGGGATGTAGTGGGGAGCTATCAGTTCTTGAAGCATTCAGAAAGAGCAGAAATACTCAGAATAATCCAGGTCAGTGGAACTCAGAGAAGGAAGTTTTGTTGGTTGCTTACAGAAATACTAGTTCCTGTTGTGCTACCAGTGACTTGTGTGGGTACAGCCAAGCTAATGGAGGTTCAGCAGCTGTATAGAATATTGCCCCAAACGGGGACTTCCAAGGACTTGTGCCAGATAAGCAAAGATGCGTGATATTTCTAGTTTCTGTTAGTTTGCAGCCATTACCGTTTTTTGCTTAGTGTTCTTTAACCAAAAAAAAAAAAAAAAAGCTTGCTTGCTTGCTTGCTTGCTTGCTTGCTTGCTTGCTTATTTATTTATTTATTTATTACATTTATAAGCCACCAAACACCTCAAATGGGCTACCTAGGTGGTATACAGCAATAAAATTATAGTCAACAATTTAACTACCATTAAAAATAACCAAGTAATAGCTTCTGTATAGTGTACAGAAATAACCTGATCAACGTCTGCATAGCATTAGAAGAGGGAGTTACAGGGTTGTTGTTCCATATCATAGCTGTCCATTCACTGACTCATCACAGACCAACTTGTACAATCTGAATGTAAACTTTTTCTATCAAATCGGGAAAGAAGATTGCAAAGTGTTTGGTTTCTCTTAACTGCTTCTTGTGTGCTTTCTTTACTTGGCAGAGCCCCTCCTCAGATAAAGCGACCCAATAGAGAAGTGAAACCTCTGAGGAGAGAATCTCCAGGATTACAACGGGGACCTATAGGTAGAGCTCAGCCAATTTCAAAAAATGAAAAATCTGCCAGCAGCCGAGAGAGGGAATCTAGAGCAAAAGGAAAAGATGAAAAGGTAAAAATCTTTGACTTGGCTAACACAGAATTTTAGGTAAGCTTAGTCTTGCTGATTTCAAAGGACCCAAGTATGTCTACCTCTGTGCTGGATTTAGGCCTTAAACCAGGGAGAGCAGGAAGATAGCATTGTCTTGTGCAAATGTCAAGACAGTTTGTTTTAGTCTCCATTTCAATTGATTTTTATTCTAATTTTGATTTATTTATATGGGTTTTCTACATTAAGAGACCTTAGCTGTAAAACAACTAATAAATCTTAGAAATAAACTTTAAGTATTTAATGATCTTAAATATTGCCATTTATATATCTATGTTGGATGTGGTTCATGAAATTTACATTTTGGAGAGCTGATGTGTATAGGCAGTCCCCCAGTTGCGAACATCTGAGTTACGAACAATTTGTACTTAGAAACAATGTGCCATAAAACCTATTAATTTAAAAAAATACTGCAGGCAATTGTCATCACGGTCAAGTGAGAGGAAGTGAAAGGGAGGCCTCCAGAGCAGGTCTTTCTGTCCTGCCCATTCTAGGATATCTTTTCAGAATTTCCTTGCTGCAAAGAGGAGGCTCCAGTGAATTTGAGCATGAAGGGGGCCTGGGGATATTCATGGGGATTCAGTGTCCCTTACTCCTGAGAATGTGGATGGGTGACATACAAATTCTACTTAAAGATGAATTTCTATTTTTTTTCAGGAACAGAACTTGTTCGTAACCCAGGAACTGCCTGTATATGTCTCTTCTTACATTTTTGGTCAGGAAAGAATCACTGTACGCTATTGGGTGTAATGAATGCACAAGTGGTTGAAATCAGTGGCTCTGTGTATTATATTTTAAAAGGTCCTACAATACTCTCTTACTGCTAAGCCAAACTGCACTTGAGTGATTGACATCAAAAGAAACTGAAAAAGACAACCAGAAGAAATGAGAACAGGATTTTTTTTGTTTTGCTGTGTACTATGAGTAACATGCAACAGTTGAATTTTAAAATATGTTCCTATGATACTAAATTGCACAATAAAAATGTGGCTTGTGCAGTTAACTGCCTTTAGTGAAAACATATTTTCTTGTCCTTGCATTCAGGATTTCTGGAAATGATCAAGTTAATCCAGTGGTTAGTTGGACAATATATATTGATGAAGCATGAAGTCTCTGAAAAAAAAAATCATACTGATCATTGTCAGAATCTAAAAGTGCAATTCATTGTGGTGCCCTTCGAATGAGATGGAGTACCATTCAATATAATCCTTGATGGAGTTTGCAGTCCAACATATCTAACGAACACTTGCTTAAAAGATGCTGAATTGCACTTAACAGTGGCAAACAGAACACTGTATTTAGTTATAACATGGGAATAAACTTGTGAAAGATTAGATAAAATTGGCACAAGGAAGGGAAAAGAAAAGTGATGTTCTTTGAAATGTATCTAATGAAAGATAACTACAGTTATGGAACTTACAGCTTCTATAACTACAGTTATGGAACTTACAGTTACAGAAGTTACAGCTTCTAAATAGCAAATCATGATTTGTAGTGACAAACTGAGACCTGCTTTATACACTGGGGAGGTATATAATGTGAAGGTGTTCTTGATAGTATTACTATCTCTTTGGCTGAGTCTTAGGTTTTACTTTATTGTCTGGTAAGTTGCTTTACTTTTATGATAGTTCTTTTTGATAATGTAGTTGATATTGGGAACATGGAGACACATTTTAGCTTATAGGGTATGTGTAAAAATGCAATTTTTCTATATTTAGGGATTTTAGATATGACAGACATCTTTGTAGTAAGTTGATAGAAGAATGAAAAACCACTGAAAAGAGCTGAATGCATGTTCTGACTGAATTGTGTGTTTGCTATTGAAATATGAGTTACTGTTAACAACCCATGGTTTATTAACCTCAAAACCCCATGAAGGGAACCTATAGTTTGTTGTTGTGAATGGTGGATTATTTATGGTTAACAAATATGGTTTGTTAGCATAGCTAGGTGCAGACAACACACTAACCCACATTTCAAAAACAACCCATGGTTGAACAGCAACTCATATTCAGCCCTTGGGGTATGGGTTATTGTCAGAACCAAGCCCTAAAACTATGCTCCTATTTTCCTGTTTTATGTTATTTTTATGGTTGTGTTCTTAAATAATTTTTGTAACTATTATTCTTTGTCATGGCCTCTGTGCATCACATATATGGGTGCTGTGCCTGCGCAGTGCCTTTGGCCGGAAGATTGCAAGCTAACCATTTTTGGCGGGAAATCTCCGCTCCCCCTCCCCCATAGCCTATAAAGAGCGGAGCGTCTGACATTTTGTTCAGTCTTTGCAACCGCCGTTTGCTGTGCCTCGTGCCACTTTCGCTCTCGCTTTGACCGTTGCTCGTCTAGCTTGTTCTTGCTCTCGATTGTTCTCTCCCAGTTGTTATAGCCCTATTAGTTCTTATAGTTCTTGCTAGTTCTTATAGTTCTTGTTAGTTTTCATAGTTTTCTATTGTTCTACCTTCTCTTTTGATCTTCTATAAAAAACAAAACAAAACAAAACCAAAAATATATTCTTACCCTCTGTACTATCTCCTATTTTTTCCTTTCTTGCGATGGCGCAGCGAGCGGCTTTCCGCAGATGCGCGGAATGCGAGTCTAAGATGTCTCCGACCGACCCGCATGACCTATGCCTCCTCTGCTTCGGGGAGGGGCATAGGACTGACAAATGCTCTCACTGCCTGGCCTTCTCTAAGCAGGCCAGGAAAAACCGTGAGAATCGTCTGCGGAGGCTCTTGTGGGATCGGGCTCTCATGCAGTCTGACCCACTCGTTGTCGCTCCAAAGCCTGGCTCTGCTACGGTGGCTCTGCCCTCACGCCCTTTGGATGAAGGCACGTCTACCATGGGGGCTCCTCCTGCTTCTCCAAAGAAAAAGCACGAGAAGCGTAAGCATGCTGAAACTGACAAATCAGCAAAGAAAACCAGGAAGGAGAAGGCTCCAAAACCGGCGAAAAAGTTGAAGGACCCAGAGTGCCCTTGACACCGTGACTTGGGTTCGATGGCCCCCTCGGTACCAGCGGCAGTCACTGTACCAACTCCACCCGATCCGGTGCTTCAGGCGGCTATGAGGGTTACCCCTCAAGGGTCCCCTCGCCGTGTGGCTGACCATCCTGCTGAGCCACTTCCAACTCTACTGCAGGGGTCAATTTCTGATGGGGAAATTCAAGATTCTCCCCCCAGGGCTAGGTCGCTCACACCTATGCCCGCAGCCACAATGGAGGCGGATGTGTAGATGTCCCCGCCTAGAAGCCGAAGGAGTCACTCCATGGAACAGTGCTCCGAGGGATGGCATCGCTCCAACTATCAAGCCTGGGGCGATCCACATTCTGTCGGGTACTATCCCGCACCTAGGGGGTCGGTCTTCACCGCCTTCCCGTGACCGTCCACTGTCCTCGGGATAAGAGTAGCCGGTCCATCTCTCCGGTGGAGTCCTCGTCATCGGCTCCTCCGTATTATGGTCTCCTTCGCAGAGCTGATGTCCCAGCTTGTCCAGTCCCTTGACATCGATGCTATCCAGCGTCCGGGACCCACTACGGACAAGTTTTACGACGTCCGCGGGGAGCAGTCCACCTCCATCGTCCTCCCATTGATCACCACCTTACGACAGGCGATAACGCAACCCTGGGACTTGCCTTCTCACCCTCAATCCATGTCTCGGAGGTACGAATCCATGTACCGGGTTCGGGAGGAGGACATTCTCTTCCTCCTTCGCCACCCCAAGCCGAACTCGGTCGTGGTGGAGTCCTCCCAGGGCAGAGAGGCGAGAGGCCACACCGCACCAAGGGACAAGGAGGGACGAAAGATCAACTCCCTGGCCAGGCGAGTCTACACAGCCTCAGGCCTGGGGCTGCGCATTTCCAACTACGAGGCGACGTTGGCGAGGTATCAATACTTCATAATGCAATTGCTCCACAACGTCGTCTCAACCCTCCCGGACCACCAGGGCGACTTGGCGAAGGTGCTTATCAAGGAGGCGATGCAGGTCGCCGTCCAGCAGTTGTCCACAGCCAGGCATCATGTGGACACAGACTCGAGAGCCTTGGTCGGTGCTGTCTCTCTCCGCAGACATGCCTGGTTAAGGAATTCCAACTTCCCGGAGGAGACTAAATGGAGGATTGAGGAAATTCCCTTTGACGGGTCCGGGCTTTTCCACTCCAGAACTGACCACAAGCTGAAGAAACTCCACGAGTCCTGCATGACGGCCAGGCGGATGGAACTTCAGACTCAAACTAGGCGTAAGTGGGCATGGACCTGTCCATCCTATAGACAATTGTATCAGCCTAGACAACAGCCCTAACACTGGCTGCAGCAACAGCAACGCCGCCGTCAAAAGCCCCAGCAATGGGCCGTCGCCATTATGACGAAGATAGGAGGCAGCGTTGATGGGACTGGCGAACCATTCCTCAGATCCCTTCCATACCCACCCCCCTCTCATCTGGGGACCGGCTGAAAAGCCGACTCCCAATTTGGGAGTCCATCGCATCTGACCGGTGGCTATTATCCATCATACAGCACAGCTATTGGATAGAATTCGACATCATTCTTCCATCGAGTCCGATCTGGTTTATATCATGCTTGCCGGGATTGCTCGATGAAATACAACAACTTCTTCATAAAGGAGTGATTCGTCAAGTAACTCCACCTGACGGACTCCATGGATTCTACTCCAGGTATTTTACAGTCCTGAAGCGGGATGGTGGTCTGCATCCGATTTTGGACTTATGAAATCTAAATCGATTTATCGTGACAAAAAAGTTTCAAATGACCACCCTTCAAAATATTTTGCTGCTGTTAAGGAAGGAGGATTGGTTCACCTCATTGGATTTGAAGGACGCCTATTTCCACATTTCGATTCACCCGAGTTATAGGCGTTTCCTTCGTTTTGCTGTTGCACCCCATTTATACGAATTTACGGTTCTACCTTTTGGTCTGGCCACCGCTCCGAGGGTGTTCACCAAATGTATGGCCCCTGTCTGCGCTTTCCTACGCCTCCAAGACATACAAGTTTACCCTTACCTTGATGACTGGCTTCTGGTGTCCCAGTCTAGCAAAGGACTCCTCACATCCATCCATACAACCTGTGCCTTATTAGACGATCTAGGCCTATGCATTAATACCGAGAAATCTTCTCTTCTTCCGACGCAGACGCTTACCTTCATCAGAGCCCATTTGGATTCAACACTGGGAAAAGCCTTCCTTCCTCAGGACAGACAACAGACTCTCGCTCGCCACATCCATCGAATGCGACGAGATGGGACGGTTCCGGCAAAGTCCATCCAGAGGCTTCTGGGACATATGGCTTCCTTGGTTGCTGTGGTGCCACACGCCAGACTTTGACTTCGTCCTTTACAACTGCTTTTCAACAAGGTGTTCCACCCACAGAGAGACTCACTGTTGAAGTTGATTCGAATCCCATCCTCGGTGCTCCATTCTCTGCTCTGGTGGTCGGTATCAGCCAATCTGACTGTTGGGGTTCCCTTCAGGCCCCGATGCCCATCGATAACCCTCGGTACCAACGCGTCTCTTCTGGGATGGGGAGCAGTATGCTCCGGTCTATATACCCAGGGCACGTGGACTCATCAAGAATCCACGAATCATATCAACTTCCTGGAGCTGTTGGCGGTATTCAAAGCCCTGCGTTCTTTCGAAGATGTTCTCCATCATCGAGTCGTTCAGATAACTTCAGACAACATAGCCACCGTCTTTTATCTGAACAAACAAGGCGGAACGAAGTCCCCGACTCTGGCCAGACTTTCTATGCAGATTTGGGTCTGGTGCATTCCAAGAGACATTACACTAATGGCAGTCCATTTGGCTGGTACGGACAATGTGGAAGTGGACCTCCTCAGCAGGCGCATGTTCATCTCTTACGAATGGGAGCTAGATCCTCAGACACGCAACTTTCTTTTTCATCACTGGGGGTTCCCCGACATGGACTTGTTCGCCACCCAACAGAACAAGGTGTGTGATGCTTTCTGTTCGAGAGCAGGAATCGGGTATGGATCCCTAGGGGATGCCTTCATGATCCCATGGAACAACCTGAACTTTTACGCCTTCCCGCTGATTCCTCTTATGATGAGAGTGATAGCGAAGATAGTACACGATCGGACCACGGGGATACTAATTACCCCTTGGTGGCCACAACAACCTTGGTTTGCTACACTGCTCGACATCTCTCACGGGGAATACCTTCATCTTCCACTGCTTCCGTACCTCATAACCCAACAAGATGGTACGCTTCGCCATCCAGATTGACTATCGTTGAACCTAACAGCATGGCGAATCTGATAGCTAACCTTGCGCCATCTGTATCGACGGCAACTTCAAGCAGTTCGAATCCTGCCTTCGAATCCGCTGCGTTCAGCGCTACTTCCTCTTTTGTTCCTCCAGCACCATCGGATCCGAGGATTGATCCGTCGAATCCGACAACCTTTCATCCGGATATTCAACACATCCTTGATTCTTCTTTAAAGCCATCTACACGGAAGGCCTACGCAACTAAATGGAGACGATTTTCCACCTTTGCCGAGTCTCATTCGTTCTCTCCATTTACATCATCGATACATCAAATCCTTCAGTTCCTATTAGAACTGCACCACTCCGGACTGAAATCATCTTCAATTAAAGTGTATATGGTGGCAATCGCCTATCATCGTGGCATGGTGGACGGATCACCCATCTTCTCTCAACCTACTATTATGAGGTTTCCTAAGGGTCTTCATAATCTTAATCCATCAATCAGGCCAGTAATGCCTACATGGAGTCTCTCTGTTGTTTTGCAGGGGCTTACAAGAGCTCCTTTCGAACCATTGGCAACAGTCAGTTTACATCTGGTTTCATGAAAGACAGCATTTGTCGTGGCGGTTACCTCGGCCCGAAGGGCCAGTGAGCTCTGCGCTCTCCACATAGACCCTCCTTACTTGAATTTTCACAGAGAAAAGGTCGTCTTGTGGCTCGATCCATCTTTTCTTCCTAAGGTGGCCACATCTTTTCATATGGGACAGGATATTATCTTTCCTGCCTTTTTTCCATCTCCATGGACTCCGTTAGAAAGGTCATTGCACTCACTTGACGTTCGGCGCTGCTTAGCCTTCTACAGATCTAGGACTGAAACTGTTTGGCGCTCAAATAGACTATTTGTTAAATATTCTACCAGAGATCAAGGCGCTCCAGTCACTCCGCAGAGACTTTCCAAGTGGATAGTCCATACTATCACTTTATCCTATCAACTGGCTAAGATTGAATTACCCACAGCTCCTCGAAGCCATTCGACTAGGGCTGTTGCTGCCTCATCTGCCTTCGCATCGGGAGTCCCGATTGATGATGTATGTCAAGCTGCTACTTGGGCGAACCCTTGCACTTTTGCCAGACATTATCTTCTAGACGTTCAGGCTCGGCAAGATTGCTCCTTTGGCAGAGCCGTTCTTTCATCTGTTCTTCGTTGAGGACACCTCCCCTCTTCCATTATGGCAAGCTTGTTAATCTACCCATATGTGTGATGCACAGAGGCCACGACGAAGAAAAGCAGGTTGCTTACCTGTAACTGATGTTCTTCGAGTGGCCCTCTGTGCAGTCACACAACCCACCCGCCGGGCCCTCTCGGTGTTGGTGTCGGTGAGTGGACATATTCGTCGGTACCGATGCTTTCCCTTTTTTCACAGTACCGATTTTTTTCTCATCTAGTAGTGACAGTTTTTTCCACATGGGGGCGTATGTTTGGTTGTCAAAGACTGAACAAAATGGCGGACGCTCCGCTCTTTATAGGCTATGGGGGAGGGGGAGCGGAGCTTTCCCGCCAAAAACCATTAGCTTGCAATCTTCCGGCCAAAGGCACTGCGCAGGCGCAGCACCCATATGTGTGACTGCACAGATGGCCACTCGAAGAACATCAGTTACAGGTAAGCAACCTGCTTATTTGTTTAAAGATTTGATAAATAGTTTAAAAAGAGGAAGAAAAGGATTGTACATGTCTATTTCTGGTGGTGTGTAACAGTGGGTTGTGTTGCAGTTGTGCTAAGGCAATCTAAGTTCAAATCCAAGCTCTTTGTGAAGTTTATTATTGTTACTAAAATGTTTTAAAATATTTGATAGTTTAAAAAAAGAAAATAATGTTACAATAGTTCTATAAGAGGGCAAGGGCCATTGCAACCTCCCAAGTTTTTTCTACAACAGATGGCACTTTCCTACCCTGTGGGTTGTTTTTCCCACCACCCCGGTTAGTAACTCTTGTAATCCACATGTGGACCCAGAGAATTACCAAGGGAAAGATTAGTTAGTCTGGTGACCAAGCTCCTCATATGTAAAATACGTATCATTCATTCATTTAAAATATTCGTATCCCCCAAAGGCTCCTTACATACAGTCAGTGAAATAAGACAGTCCCTACTGGAGGCTTATACTCCAAAATGGCATGACATACAAGGAAAAGGGAATGGGAGTGGAAGAGGAAAAAGTAAGTATTTCAAGCGGGCTGGTGGAATGGGCTCACTTCGCCTTGCATCTCTCTCTGTTCAGCCTTGCTTGAATGGCTGCTGCTGGTGACAGGGAGGAGGACCTTTCATGAGGGAGGCTAGCAGAATCACCCTGCTGTTTCTCTCATTTACTTCTTTGTAGTTTGCTGGAGAGAATGTAGCGTCCAATTTTTACATTGCTGCATGCTCTACAAACAGTATTTTTCCTCAGTGGTAGAGCTTGTCATTCCCTGGTATCCTAGGTACCTACAAACATTTTTGGACATGCTGTGTCCTCCCATTAACCTCAGGAAAGTGTGGACCTTGTGCTGACAGCTGTCAGAAGGTGAGATTTCAAGAACAAAGTGATCTTAGTTATAAAAAAGAGGATTGGGGTGGGGGGGTATTTAAACCACTTCAGAACAAAGTCCTCATTTTCCCTGCACTCCTTTAGTTCCCATTAGGCTGTATATTATTCATTTTCTTACCAGTCTCTAGGTACTTTTTCTAAGGGGAAAATGAGTTCTGACAACTAGCATTTAAAACCCTGGGTTGTTCAAAACCTGCTTTTAGAAGGGACCCAGTTTTTTGACCGTTAGTTTTCAGAGCTCATATTTCTCTTGAAAAAGGAGATGGAGTATACTTTTGTAAACTCTAGAGCACCTAAAGGTTTGGGACAAAGCACAAAATGTGCTCCACAATGGGAACTAATGTTGGTTGTGAGGAGATGAGATCTTGTTGTTTGGGGTGCCTGGCACTGACCCTTGACCAGTAGCCTCATGGCAAGAGTGGCAAGAAGGGATTTGCTAGTCAACTCATCTCAGCTAATTTAGGCTTGGTTGTCAGAGTTCAGACACCATGACAAGCAATTGTGGGTACAGCGACTATGTTGTGTGTGGGCCACAAGCCACCCCAGACCTCCTTTGGGTTTGCTTATAAGTGATGGGTGGCTTGTGTTGTCTGAACCTAGCCAGAGTGGTTAACAAACCTTGCAGCTGAGTCCAGTCATTACCTCCATCCCTTTGGAATGCTGCTGGGCACAGTGGAGAGGTGAGCTTTGCAAGAAGCAGGAGTCCAGAATTGAAGGGTTCCTGCAGCCCTCATACAGCCTGAAGTGCCTCTCCTTTTTTCTTGTCCTCTGAGGTTCAAAATCCCTTTGACAGCAACTTCCTGGTTTAAATGAGTTTTCAGTGGCAGGGGTGGGCAACTAATGCAAAAGAAAGATTGAATGGAGATTATTAGCTTCATCAGTCATATTTTAAGAAGGGGGGTTGGAAGGGCACAAAAAGGACACATGGTGCTTCTAAAGAAGCTTAGGAATAAATGGCACCATACTTTCTAACTTAAATATCCTCCTGTTTACCTGTCCTTTGGCTCTTAGTTTTGTAGACTTCCTGGTCTCCAAGCTATGTCTATTCTCTTTTTCATTTGCTGCTTCTGTTGAACTACTCAGGTTCATAGAAGTACATTAGAGAGCAAACCGCTTCTTCTTAATTTTGTCTAGCTTGGCCAAAAGGAACACCTGCAACTGTTTTCCAGTGTCATGGAAAACTATCTGTAAAAGTCTTCCCTGAAGCATTTGTTACAGCATCTAATATTACTGCCTCTGTGTCATGCACTTTAATATAGCTAGTTCCCTAAAAGTAATAGGAGGCACACTGTGACCAGTGTTGGTTTATAAACAAAATGAAGAGATCATTATCATAGTGATAACCTCTATAAAATTATTATTAGTATTATTATTAAATTAAATTTCTATACTGTCAGTTAGCCATAAAAGGCTTTCAGGGTAGTTTGGAGAATACCTAAGTGCAGTATACACTAATAAAATACAACATAAAACAAAGTACAAGCGTTCAAAATGCTACATGAGGTAATAAACAACAATTTACATAATTTATAAAATTTCTAAAACAGCAATACAAAAATTAAAGCTAGACAATTCATTATCATCATGCAGCCTACAACTACAAACCACCCACCCAATTGGCCAACACCCCAAGTCTCTGCCACCAACTGATCTGATGCTGTGTCTCGATGGTCCACGTGCCGAGAGTCCTCTGGCTAGCTGGACAGGAAGACTGGCAGCTGCCCAGGGTGGAAGATCTCCAGGGAAATAGGCCAGCATGATGGGAGGGGCTGCCTTGGAGTAGCCGCCCACAGATGGACACTGCTGGCTTGCCACTGCTCTGCTGCTCCTCCCTTGCTCTGCTGGCACTCCGCCAGGTCAGTCTCTGCCACTGACTGACCTGGGGTTGTGCCTTGATGGTCTGCAGGGCGAGGTCCCTCAGGCTAGCAGGGCAAGCAGACTGTCCATTCCCTTTAGTTTGGATCAAAGGCTGCATGGCTCAACTGAGTATTATGAGTGGATACTGGAGTGCTTCAAGTAAGCAGCTTTTGCTTAAATGCCCACTGAATTGTAAGTATTATTTAAACTCGTAACTCCCTGTGCGTTTGGGAAACTGAGGACAGATTACATGGGGATCCTTAGGCAGTTGCACTGAACATGTTTGTACCTCCTAAACTTCATAATTTCAGAGTAATTGCTCTTAGAGCATTCATTAGGGGCTGATAATGACTGATTGCCAGTGGGAAGTAGGAGGCAATTGTTTCCCAGTTTCTGCATCTGTTGTGTGTTTCATCACACTGCTGGAATCCTTGTTGATATGGGTAGGGCCTGTGCAGATGTCAGACTTTCAGTGTTCTGGAAGCTTTCCTCTTGTATCATGTTCTGGCATACCTGGCATGAGCAAACCAATTTTAAGGTATTTTCAAAGTATTTGCCAAAATCAAAAACCTTTCCTCCCCTGAGCCTCAATATGAAGCATTGCCCCATCTCCTGAAGTGGTTATGTCATGTTGAAATGCTTTAAAAATACAGATAGATTGTTCATTAAAGGAATAGTCACTTGCCTGTTTTATTGTATTTAGCCCTTTTTAAAACAAACAAAAGAAGTCTCAGGTGGATCTTCGCTCTTATCTCATCCTTCCCTTGTTGGAAAACAACTTCTACATAAACCTTTCCAATCTGCAGCAATGTTGCCAGTTGTAGAATTTCTTGAAAATGCTCTGTTTTCAAACATGTTTATTTAATTTTTGTTTGCATTATATGTTCTCCTGCTCAAGTGTTCATATTTTTCTGTAAAATAAAATGTGCTGAGGAAGGGAAATCCTGCTAATTGCAATTTGATCACAGTTCCCCCATCCCAGAACTACAGTTCTCAGGGTTTAAATAAATATATTGAATGGAATCAGTTTTTTTCTCTTTAATTTGTTCATACTAGTGGCCTTTAAATATACTTATTTTCCATATATCTCCTCTGCCTTTATGAGCCCATTGTTCTCATGTCTTAAGCTGTCCAATGTTAACAAAGACAGCAAAGCTCAGTAAAATTTTCAATAGAATGAAAAGAATTGTAGTTCCAGAACTGTTTTAACTTTCATCTAATTTCTGTGCCATTTTTTTCAAAAAATATTTATTCCAACACTTTGATCTAGGGAAAGAAGATCCACCAAGATGGTGCTGGTGATGGTGAAATTCAGAAATTTGATGGAGCAGGTTATGACAAAGATTTGGTTGAGGCTCTGGAAAGAGACATCGTGTCAAGGAATCTAAGTATTCATTGGTACAGTGCTTATTTTGTAAAATGAGAGATATTAGGAGTTTATTGCTGTTTGGGAGACACCTCTCATAAACTTTGACATGTTGAGATTAGTTGTGGTTGTTTAGTAGTAAGGAGAGTTGTATTAAGGAAAACCAACAGAGGGGCCTCTGGTAGCTTAAAGCCTTTTCTTTTGAGCTTTTGTGGAGTAGAGCCCTAGTACACAAAACAATGAACACTGCTACCTTTCTGGAGCTCCTACTGAGAATGCATTTTCTTCATTACGCAATATCCCCACCATTTCTTTCACATCTAGGATTACTTTCAGCACTCAGGATATGCTGAAAGTCACATTCCTACCAGAAAAGTACAAGGATTGACACTTAATAGATATGATCCTTGATGTTCAGGGTAAGTTCCAAGGCTGAACCTTAGTGAACTCTGGCCCGAGCTAAGCTCAGATTAGAATGGTCTTTATCAGCAAGAAGAATTAGAGAAGTTTGTGTGGTTACTCTCTTAAAAAGGCAACAAGAAATGCACGTACAGATGAATTTTATATTTGCATCCTAATGATCCAACAGGATAACTTTTCTTTGTTGGTAGATAAGATTGTGATGCTGTGAAGCTCTATGAAATATTTAATGAATTATTAAATGTTGTCTTGTAAAATCAACCACTTCCACAAGAGATTGAAAATTGAGTTCTGGGTTAAAGCTGTTTCATGAAGGTGTCTCTTTGGCGATAGGTCAGCATGGTAGCGGTTCTGTGGGGCGCCCATGAGAACCACCCCACAGTGACATGCTTCCATTAAATGGAGAATAAGCAGCACTGATGTGGAACTGCCCATGCAATGGCATGTTACAGCCACCATGTGGAGCTACTACAGCATCTAAGCCTTTTCAGCAATTTGCATCTGGTAACCATCACAGTGTAAGAATTGCCATCAAATTCTGGAAGTTGCTTAGGTATCCCATAGGAAGTTTGGGATAAGGAAGGAGTTGGGAATATCTCAGATAAATGTTTCTGAAGTATCTTTAGTTCTCAAATTGTTCTTCCTGCCAGAGTAAATCTGAGGCCTGTAAAGATACGTTCTGCAGACCCCAATGCCATTATGGCTTATCTAGGGCCAGTAGCAGATGGCCAAGGCACAAAAAGCTCTTTCCTAACATAAATCAATATATTCTATAATGCCATTTTACCCTGCTCTGTGGCATGCATTATAATGGGATCATGCTAAGAAGAATGGATTGGCCATACAGGTTCTTTTAGGATCTTATCTCCAGAAATGTGATCAGTGATGCCACTAGCCTTTAAGGTGGTCTGGATGTGCTCCAGCTTTACAGTTCGCCCCTCTTGTCCCTGTAAACAATACCACCAGTCTAATTCTATCCAATCTTCAGAACCGCTATCTTCTCCATTTTGCTGGTTTCCATGACGAAGATGATGCGCATGTATTTCAGGGAGCTAGAGTTGCCTCGTTCCTATTCTGTCATTATCAGAGTTTTTGGTGTTTTGAGATCACAAAGCAAGATTCTGACTTTTAAATAGTATGTGCAAACAGTTCTGCTGTTTGCGTGTGCTGCTGTGCTCAAGAGCATTTAAAAGAATTGTCTGAATAATCATCTTCAGGAGACAGTCATTTTTGCACCATACCTTTCACATGGGAGGTCATTTTTCAGAACAATGGTTTATACTAGTATGCTACATAGGGGGATACCGTCACTGTATTTTATAAGTAAAATGAAAGATGTTACTTTCATATTTTAAAAATGCAAGATATTTTGTGTATATGAACCTTCTAAATCTGAGTTGATCTTTGATAGGGATGACATAGCTGATTTGGAAGAAGCTAAAAAATTGTTAAGGGAAGCAGTTGTTCTTCCAATGTGGATGCCGGATTTTTTCAAAGGGATCAGGCGACCCTGGAAGGTGAGTACTCTCGTTAACTAGTCATCAGCGTGCATTATTATAGACACAAAGATGTACTTATACATACTATAATGTGTATTTAGATATATCATCCTGCAATGGCTGTTTACAAATATAGGGAAGCATGTTAAATTTGATGCTGTAAGTTGGTTTTAAAATAAAGAATCTTGTTATTGGATAAACTGAAATTATCTGATTCTTGATGTGTTTTCTTTCCTTGTCAAGATAGGAGTATGTGCTTAGGATGATCATCTGCTTTCATAACCTCATAGAGTTATCATCTTATTTATTATGTAGGACTGTTTGAAATGCACATAATTGATAAGGCAGAGTCCAAATGCAAAAACAGCCATACTATAATTATTTGACAGATTTAAAGGCTAAATAGAATAACTTATATAACCCATCAATAAATTATATTGATAAATGCTCTCACCATTGGTTTCACAACAACTTTGGCAAAGAGAGGTTTACCAATGCCAGATTTCAGATCCTGACATTCTGCTTTTCAGGGTACAACAACTCTTCATCCAGTTTTGGTACTTCCTTTACTTTCTTTGTTTTCTCATCTAATAACTTCAGAATTTTCTTAAAATTCCTTTGTGTTTTTGTAATAAGTTCCAATTTTTTTATACTCTTGATGCTTTTACTTTTGTTTGAGTCATTAACTTTTTTTTAAAGGTTTTTGAGCTTTCTTAGATCCTTTGTGTATTCTTGTAAAATGAGATGGAGGTCAATTTTGAGCAGTTGCTTTATTGTCAGATGTGGGTTTTATCATTCCCCCTCCCTGAATTTTGCAATTACAGTTAGTAGTCCATTACATTCCAAAAGAAAAGCTTTAACAAAATCCAGTTCTTTAATTATAGTATTAGCATTATCTATTAATTTATCTTCCTCCTAGAAGGGCTAGCATTTTTTGGGTGCTGCATACATTTATCAATCTTTTTATTCATAAATGCATCTAATATTCTTTTATTTTTTCCCCATTGCACCAGCCAATTAACACTTTCAGTGGAGGCAATTTCTGATGGTATTGATAGTTCTCTCTGTTTCAACTCGAGACAAAGTCATTTATGATCCAAAGACAAGTCAAGAACAGAGCCTGAGAAGGAATTCTGTGCATTAATATGTATTACTTGCTTTGTTGGGAGGATAATATCCCCAGTGCTGTATCCTTGTCTATCTAGTAAGAATCTTTTTAATTACTACTAAATAAAAAGCTTGAAACAGAATTAGGACAGAGTCAATTTCCTAATCATTAACTCAGTAACTAGTCTATTATTAATCAACATTGAAAATACATAACAAAATAAAAATTAAAAACAACTCTCTCAAGGGATTAAAATAGTAGAGAAATGGTTCCAGTGCTTAATGTGGTTATATACTATTTAAACCATCAGTCTGTACAAATACTATTATCTTTTACAAATTTAATCAGATACTCATACATTTCCTCAGTGTTTTGTTCCAAATTCTCAAACTGTTCAGTCCTGAGTGCCTTTCAGCAGAAGGAGTTGCTGAAGAGCAAACAGTTCGGAGTTTTAAAGATTAAAGCAAACCTCCAAGAATGGCAAAAGCAGGGTATGCAAATGTTCTCTCTAGTTGTTAACTGCTGTCAAGTTGTCTTCTCATGATAAGCCCAAGTACAAAGTTTCAGTTTTCTTATGTTCACTTCTAGCAAAAGTTCTGGCTTTTTTTTTTTTTGATTAAGGACCCATTTGTTCATTTTGATATCAGTCCAAGGTATTCACAAAGCTCTCGTTTAGCACTTTGTTTTGAATGCATCAAGTTTCTTCTAGTAGTTTTTTCACTGTGCAGCATTCATACCCATACATAGTTATCTGGAATTGTGTGGATGATCTTGGCCTTAGTTTCTGGTGAAGACTCCTATTAGTTTTCTTCTAATTTCTTGACTGCAGTCTCTATTTGAATTAATGACTGAGCCAAGATAAGTAAAACCTTTCACAGTGTCAGTGTTTTCATTGTTGATGGTAAAGTTGTCAAGTTTTTCTGTCGTCATGATTTTGGTTTTCTTATTGCTCATCTGCAGTCCTGCTTTTGTGCTCTCCTCTTTCACTGTCATCAGGATTCATTTCAATTCTTGCTGCTTTTACCAGTATTATGGTAACATCTGCATATCTTAAATTACTGATGTGTCTGCTGCCAATTTTCACCCATTCCTCTGATCCTAATCCAGTTTTTCTGATGATAAATTCTGTGTACAAATAGAACAGATAGGAAGATAAAATGCACTGTTATCTAACATGCTAGCACTGAGGAAACCATTTTGTTTCTCCTTATTCTTCCCTAAAAGTAGCTTTGTGTCCAGAAAACAGGACAATCAAGTGCTGAGGCATATCCATTTCTTTCAGGACATTCCATTGCTTCTTGATAGCTAAAGGACTGTCTGTACCAATATATTCCTACCCACCCCCTCAGTTCAGCTCAGGAGGCCCTTCTATGAGAAGTACCCCTCAGGGACATGAGAGGGGTGGCAACTAGGTGAAGGGCCTTTTCCCCTGCTGCTCCTCATCTTTGGAACTCCCTCCCTAGGGAAATTCGCCTGACACCATCTTTATGTTCCTTTCAGTGCCAGGCAAAGACATGCCTTTTTAGGAATTTTTTTTAACACTTAGCCGGAATGCTGTGGCCCTTATAATCTCATTTTCATAGATGTTTCATTGTGTTTTAATAGGTTTTAATGTGTTTTATTTTGTTAATATGTTCTATGTATTGTAAGGCACCTAGGAAGGCCTTGGCAATTATAGGCAGTCTATAAATGAATAAATAAATAAATAAATAAATGAATATCTACACAGTCAAAGGATGTGCTTTGGTCTGTGAAGCATGCACTGATCTTCTGAAATTCTTTGGTGCTCCATGGTATATTTGTGATACGACTTTGAGTGCCTCTTCCGGTTTGAAATCTGGTTTGAATGTTAGGCATTTCTTAGAATAAAATTCTTTGTTACAACACCATGCAACACTTTGCAATTACAAGTTCATTGCACTAATGAATTTGTAATTGCTGCGTTTGTCAGCATCTCCTTTCTTCGGGCCTGGAATGTCTATTGAACATTTCCAGTCTGTGTATCATTGTTTTGTTTTCTTTATTCCTTAGTATATTCTTTTTAGGATTTGGATTTATTTCTTCTCTACAGCTTGGAGTAGTTCTATTGTTATCCCATCTACTCTGAAAGTTTTATTCATTTGAAGCACTTTCAAAGCAGCTTTCACTTCACTTTCTAATATTGCAGGCCCTTCATAGGATTTCTCTTTGAAGGAATATGTCATCTTTTTTTTTCTCTTCTGTATAGTTCTTTCATATATTGTTTCTACCTTCCTTTTATTTTTTTTCCTGGTGAGATAGCATGTCCTCCTGTTTGTCTTTTAGCATTCTTAATCTAGGTTTCAATTTCCCTTTGATTTCTTGGATCTTCTGGAAGAGTTCTCTTGTTTTCTCCCTTGTTCTTCTATTTCTTGGCATTGGTTATTGTAATAGTTCTTTTTGTCTCTATGTTATAGTGGCTGAAAAGTTGCATTCAGAATTCCAAGCTTATATCTGTCGTTTGTTGCTCTGCTTTCTGCCTGTCTTTTTCTTTCTTGTTGCTACAGGAATTGTCTTTTGGCATTCTTCCTTAATAATATGTCTGGTTTCAGTTCACAGTTTTTCTGGCTCATGGTCAATTGAGTTCAGTAATGCAAATCTATTCTTTATGTGGACTTTAAAATTCCTCTGGAATGTCATTTAAGTTGTATTTTGGCATTATGCTTCGGTAGGTGAACTTTTTTTAGCTTGACTATGGTTTTTGATATTAAGAGTTATAGTCATTACCACAATCTGTTCCTAATCTAGTTTTGGCAGTGAGCGTACAGCTTTTCCTTTCTCTTTCTTCCAGTTACATAGTCAATTTGATTTCTGTTTTGGCCAGTTTGCTTTCTTATACCACTCCAGTAATATAAGGACCCCAAAGTCATGTGGCAGGAGCTATCATTTTCCATGCCAATATTACTGTAATTATCAGCTGATAAGGTGTCCATAGGATAGGTTTCATATCATGGCAGTATTTCCTTGCAGAGAAATTCTTCTTCATTGCTATTTGTCTAGCAAAGTATCATCTAATGGAACTGTTCAAGGCAGTGAATGGCCTTGTAAACCCTCATATGCCATCTCTCAGATGACAAGATAACATAGATAGTCCACTGAGGATACATTTGCAACATCTTTGCAGTGAAAATTGCTCACATATGTTTTTATCATGAAGTCCCTATTTAGGACACATCAAAATGTTGGGATATTTGAGTCTCTGTTGGTTTTATTGGGATCAGCTTTGCTCTTTCAGTAGGGGCATTGTTGAGGATATGATATTAGCTACCTGTGAGTCCAAACTGTACCTATTTTAGTTGGTGAAAGTCTGGGCCATAGTATTCTTAATGACTTAATCAGGGAAATATGTTGCCAGAAAGCCACAAATCTTGATAGACTCACTCAAGAATTGTACATTGGCCATGGATTTCAAGGGCAGCTGTTGACTTGTAACTTCTAATTTTTGGCAAAAGTTGTTGAGCAAGTGATGGTCCCCCGCTCCAAGCTCATCTATGTACTATCAACTTCTTGGTTTGTAGCTGATCCAATTTTTAGCCAGAACTACGATACTGATACACTGTTTGTGGCTTCAACCACCTATTCCAGCCTATACACTGGTGTGGAATTGTGTGAATAGACCCCGATGAGACATTTTTTCTGCCTTCTATGTTGTTAATGGAGTTATTGGTGATGGGATATGGCAAGTTTCAAGGGACTATAAAAGTAAATGTAGGCCATCTAATAAACAATAAACCTTAGAACAGAAAAGAGAATGTAACAATACGTTTTCCCTCCTCTTGACATGTCACTATCATCTTTCATTATTGTAACAGCAGAAATACGCTTTGTGTATCAGACGCTGAGAGTACTAGCTGAATGAGCCAGCTCCATTTTTGAATCCTCAGGGCTCTCCTGAGAACTCTGCTCAAGGCAACTGTTTTTATTTACAAAGTAGGCACTTGGTATGGAAGACAGGCCTCCTCCCAGGAGAGCGAAGCCATGGCTAGCTGTGTCTGTGTGGACATCAGAGAGTTTCCAGTTTCACTTCCTTTGATGTGTTCTGTGAGCCAAGGAGGGCCAGACTCCAGTTACACTTCCCACTGTTTTAGTAGTGATCGTTACAACAGCAAGAAATAACCCTGCTGTGATTCTATCAAAATGCCGGCCCTCCTGCAGTGCACTTGAGCGTGTGAGTGGAAAATTCCTAGATTTGACAAAGCTAGGTTGACAGAACCAAGTGGAAAGGACATATTGCGTGTGAAGAATTTTAACTAGCCATTGATCCTGGAGTTGACATTTTTAGAGAAGTAGGCAGGTGTTGCACAAATTCACTTTATGAAACTGCTCAGCTCTGAAAAATAGACCTGCTTGAACTGTGTGGAATACATTGCAGAGTGGTACCTGGATTCCCATATCAGTATGATTCCTAAGGGCCAAGACAAATGAGATATGAGCATTCCAGCATTGGATCTCCCAGTGTTTGTATTTATTTTGGAAGCAGGGATTTAAAGATTGGACATTGACCCTATAGATTTTATATTAAAATTAAAATACTGGTAGACAAAATCATGGCTGTCATGTGTCTTGTCCCAGTTCATTCTCAAATAATCTGATTTAACTTCATGGGTATTTTGTGCAGCCTTATGCAGGGACCAATGTTTTGGAATACCTTCCTGAAGTCAGACCACCTGATGACTGCTTTACCATCTGGATAGTTTTTGTTATTAGGCAGTAGAGAAATGTGATAAATAATAAATTAGCACATTAGACACCAAGTTGAAACAATTTATTTACTTAAAACACTTAAAGATGTATATAATGTTTTTGTATGATTATGCAAGTTTATCTAAACATAAAGCTATCTTAGTAATGTTTCTTTTTTGTTACACTGTAATCTGTATAGGTATATTGTATACTGTACTGGAGCCTGATTGGATGAAGTAAGGTGCAGAAATGTTTTAAATTTCAGAAGAGTAGTTGTGTTAACCTGTTGCAGCAAAAGTAACAAGTAGTCTTGAGCACCCTGGGTTCTCAAACTTCTGTTTATGGAGTGGGTTCAGGAAGGGCAACAGTGAGGTCTGTAAGAATTTAGTTTCCCTCTTGAGAATTCTGCCTAGTTGAGCACTGTTCTGAGTGTTTGTCCCTGTTGTTGGATGCTGGGAACAGGTGTGAAGACATCTTGAAATAAGCTTTTGCAAATGATAGTTCGTTGGGGTACCTGCACATTGGTGTAGTGGCACAGTTGCATGGTGGTGGGAGTTGGGGCTTTGGCTGGGCCCAGATGGCATACTAAGTTGCTTCTTTTGCCATGACTGATGCTTGCCCCAGCCCTGGTATATGTCAGGCTGGTCTAGTATTCTGGTGAAGGTGCTAGTGAGGAAATGTGTCTTATGGGCTTGGAGTGCAGCTTGGCAACACCATAGGCAGGCAGGCAGGCAGGAGGCAGGCAGTTTCCCATTTGATAAGTAGCGGTGGGAAAGGTAGGAGGAAGAAGATCTCTTGGGACTGTTGTGGATTGCCCATTGAGAACAGTTTATCCACAGAATCCCAATACCTGAAGTCAGGCCTGACTAGGAATAAATGGGGGATTCAGTTGGTGTGTTAACCACTGTATTGTCTCTCTACCAGACATAACACAGGATCTTGGATTTGGTACTGGGAATTTCCAGACTGGATATTCTGGAGGACCTCAATGTCCATGCTAAAGCTACCTTATCTAGGGCAGGTTTAGAATTTATGGCTGCACAGCAACCATGAGCTGCTTAATTTCATCATTACCCCAGCTTGACATTTAGTCCAGAGCAGCAAACTAACAAGCTGATTGTGGGAAAGTTTTCTTTAACTCTCTTGTCATAGTCATATCACATCATGATATAAGGTTCAAACTTATGTTGGCCTCTTTCCTCTGGAAAGGTGATAAACCTATGAAAATAGTTCAGCCTTGTGGGCTGATGGGATTAGAAGGGCACAGTTGTTGTTATTTGTTACATTCCTATACCTCCCATACCCGAAGCTCTCTGGGCAGTTTACAACAAAGTATAAAAACAATAAAATACATTAGATAAAAATATTAAGAATTAAAATTAATTTAAAACAACATAGAAGAACATTAACAGACCATGAAAGATAATAAAAATGCAGCCAAGAGTGAAAGAAAGGCACCTGGCTAACCGTGTCAGGCCCTGAATGAGCAGGGAGGTCTTTAAAGGTCTCTGCAAAGAGGGCTGTTTTTACCTGGTGCCAAAAAGATGACAAATTTGGCACCAAGCAGGCCACAGCAGGGAGGTTGTTCCAAAGTTAAGAGCATATTGTTTAACCAACTCTATGTTGATAATAGTGGTGATGAAATCATACATTCTCATCGCCATTGCATCCTTGAGGCATTGTCCCACCCTGCTGTGTAAGTGGTTCTAGGCTTTCTCCAGCTTGACCCACAAGAAACTACCGGCATTCTTAACAAGTTGTAAAACATTAAATAGACATTTGGAGAATAAAATTACTTGCATCTGTTCTCATTTAGATGCTACATTCTATAGGTTGGTCAGTGGATATGTTCATTTGTGAGTACAATTGTTAATATGAGGCACTGACATTTAAAACTGTGCATGGCTTTGGCCTCAGATTCCTGAAGGAATGCTTGATTGCATGTGTGTATATTTTGATAATCAGAGGAACTTCTCTACATGCCTCAACCATCAGAAATGAATTGACATGACCAGAGAGAGCCTTCTCAGTTGTCGATTTCTTTTAGAAGAAGCCCTCTTGACACTAAATTTGTTACCAGTGCTCCTGGCTTTGAAATGCATTCATTGTATTTGTTGCTATGGTGTATTTCTTGAATTTGGGGGATGCTTACATTGCTTTTGTGTAAGCATTGATGAGTGTAGTATAGAAACTGTTAAAAATCTGTATTTGTGGGCCTGTGCTCACTTATCTGGGGCAAACTATTGAACAGTCTTACAGAAGCCAAGCACATTTATCTTATATAAATTTTACCTTAGATTTTAGGAAAACTTCTGCAACCTTGGAAGTACCATTTAAATGCAAACTGTGTAGAAACAATATGAACACATCTGATTTCATTACCCATAAATGTACATTGGAGCCTGTGTTGAAAAAGTCCATAAATAGTTACAGAAGTAGTATGAGTTAATGGAAAATCTAGACACAGTGAGTCCATTATGCCCAAAGAATTGGGAGAGAACCATTTTTGAATAATTGCATTCTCGGTTGATTTGTTTTTATAAGTCTTCTCCATGTCATTCTTTCTAAGTAATTTCCCCCCCCAGGAACAGACAGCATTTAATTTCCAATGTGGATAGCTTTTAACTGGTTCTTTCATTGTGAAGGCATTTTATGTAATATATTAATTGTATAAGGTCCATTGTAATGTGCAGTACTAATTGGATTACCCTGAATGTACAGTGTTTCTTTAGAAAGTTCCGATTTGCCTGTAATCTGATCTTATGTTTGTAGGGAGATGAAGGCTATGCCATGACAGCAGAATGCTTGAGATAGAATGGTAGCAAGCATGTCCTTAAAATAATACTGTGTGTGTTGAAGAAATCTCATATTTCATAGAAAGAGTCCACTCCATACCACAGATGGCCAAACTGTGCTTCACCATGAGTTGTGTGTGGCACTTGAACAGGTCTGAGTGTCATCAGAAGTTTATCCAGATGAGAGAAGAAGTACAAATGAGGGAAGAATAGAAACTCATGTAAATAAGGTTTATTTATTTATTTAAAACTTTTATATCCCGTCACACATGCCTCTGCATCTTGGGACGAAGGTTGACCTTCTTCCCAACTTCCAAACCCCTTCCCAGTGTCCCAGCCAGCTGTTGGGGCGAATATTTATTTATTTATTTATTTAGCAGACTTATATGCCGCCCCATTCACCTAAGCCTCGGGGCGGCTTACAAATAAATAAATATCACTAGTACAATAAAATACAGTTGGAAACATCCTGGCCGAAGTTGTTAAAATCAATAAATAAAATCAACAATTAAAATGACATTTCGATAAAAAGGTCTTGGCCTGGCACCGAAAAGCAAATAACAATGCTCTCTGGGGAAGCAAATAACCTCTCTGGGGAGCGCATTCCGTAGGTTGGGTGCCACTGTAGAGAAAGCCCTCCTCCGGGTGCTCACCCTCCTAATGTCTTTCACAGAGGGCTCCCGGAGAAGGGCCTCTGCTGCCTGTCGCAAGGGGTGGGAGGGCAAGTATGGACGTAAGCGCTCCTTCAGGTAACCAGGACCCAAGCCATTAAGGGCTTTATAGGTGATAACCAACACCTTGAATTGGGCCCGGACTTCAATGGGGAGCCAGTGTAGCTGATGGAGGACTGGAGTTATGTGAGCACAACGCCCAGTCCCCGTCAGCAACCTGGCAGCTCTGTTTTGCACCAATTGAAGTATCCGGACTGTCTTCAAGGGCAGCCCCACATAGAGCGTGTTACAGAAGTCTAGTCAGGAAGTTACCAATGTGTGTGTCACAGTAGCCAGGCAGTCATTTTCCAGATAGGGATGCAGCTGATGAATCAGCCGAAGCTGAAAGAAAGTGCTCCTCGCCACTGCCGTTACTTGAGCTTCCAGCGACAGCTCTGGATCAAGGAGCACTCCCAAGCTGCAGACCTTGTCCTTAAGAGGGAGTGCAACCCCATTCAGGACAAGATCAAAGTCCCCTTCCCCGAAGCCTGAGCCGCCTACCAACAAGACCTCTGCCTTGTCTGGATTGAGCTTCAGTTTATTGGCCCTCATCCAGCCCATTACCTCAGCCAGGCACCGGTTCAGGACAGCCACTGCCTCACCTGGATTGGTTGAAAACGAGAGGTAGAGCTGGGTATCATCAGCGTACTGATGATTCCGCAGCCCACACCTCCTAATGACGTCTCCCAGCGATTTCATGTAGATGTTAAATAGCAAGGGGAACAAGATGGAACCCTGCGGAACTCCATGGTATATCTGTCATGGGTGCAGAGCCATAATCCCCCAGCACCACCTTCTGGAGTCGGCCATTGAGATAGGAGCGGAACCACTGCAAAGCAGTGCCTCCACCCCCAGTCCCACTAGCCTATCCAGAAGGATACCATGGTCGATGGTATTGAAAGACGCTGAGAGGTCAAGGAGGACCAACAGGGACGCACTCCCCCTGTCTCTCTCCCTGCACAGGTCATCATACAGGGCGACCAAGGCAGATTCAGTACCATACCCGGGTCTGAAGCCGGACTGAAATGGGTCCAGATAATCAGTTTCATCCAAGAGTGCTTGGAGTTGTCCCGCCACCACCCGCTCCAACACCTTGCCCAAGAACGGGATGTTGGCCACTGGTCTATAATTGGTGGCCGTCTCTGGATCCAGGGATGCCTTCTTTAGGACTGATCGGACTACCGCCTCCTTTAAAGGGGCAGATACCCTGCCATCCCTCAGAGAGGCATTGACAACCTCCGGGATCGAGGTCCCTATCCCATGCTTGGCGTTGTTAAGTAGTCAAGATGGACAAGGGTCCAATAGGCAGGTTGTGGGACATACTTGTAAGATGGCCAGCCATGTTAGCAGATGAAAGTAGAAGCAGTTGCTTGTGAGGCCAAGGTTCATGGAGCAGACTTGGCTAGGGGCAGGGTTAATGGCTTTAAGAGGCTCTTACTAAGTAGAGAAGTGAAGCTGGGTTTGATTCTTAGAAAGTCAGAGGGGTGCAGAGCCTCAGGCCCAGGGGCAAGATCTGTCTCTCTGGGGGTTCCAGTCTAACACTTCAGGATTCCCTAGAAGGACTTTTCCGGGCCTCAAGCCTTTCTTTTCATCTGCCAATCATTTGGTGACTTCCCAGCCTTTGTGCCACTTTTTCCTTTTCTAAAAGTTTGGAATGGCTCTCCTAAGGCAGTAAGAATGTTAAGTTAAAATACATTGGTATGTCTCGTATTTTGGACCCACCCTTTTTGTTTTGGCCATGTCTACCCCGAGAGGTTTTTTTGAAATGGAATTTGGTCTTCGGCCGAGTATATTCTGCATCCTTGGAATAGAAGAATGTAGTGACATGTAGGAGGCCATTTTTTAGTAGCTCTTGGGAATATTATTAAAAATGCTTTCAGTTTTGGCCATCCTAACCCTAACCTTAACCTTCAGAACGTGAACAATACTTGACATCTCATCTTAGCTTCAGTTGATGTTGTTATTATTGTAGCATGTATGTTGCAAGCCACTCTATCCATCAAGAAATACTTGTGAAACTCAGTGTCTTGCTATCCTGCCAAAAGAATCACTTGGAACAACTTGGATTTTCTGTAACATGTCAAAAATATCCTTTTGCACTTTCTTTATATCTCAACTGTGATTAGGTAGTAGCTGTAGGAAAAGTAACTGAAAATATTGTGTGGGCCTTTTGTTTCCATGCATAGGATTCAAAGAAGGAACACTGTTTTCCCCAGCATTTGCCAGTAATTAAATTCTGCAGATAATGGTATGTGTATCAGCTACACATGGTTCAAGGAGTTAGAACATCCTGATTGATCAGTGAGCTAATTCATACTAGATGGCTATTTGAGCTCTTAATTCTTAAAGCGGGAAGGGCTTTTGCACTTCAGAAGGGGTCACCTATCTTGGAATTGCTTGGGCAAGTCACTCATGGCACACACTCATGCAAGAAGGTTTTTTTTTTTTCTTCACAGAATGGCAAATTAACTTGTTATGATGGTGGTGGAATGCAAAAATGCTGTACTGATACTCACCCTGTTTCTGTAATAGTCAGTAGAAGTCTCCTCTTTATTTTATCTTACCTTACCTTTCTGATGTTTACTATCAGCGCACTTTGCCTTAGTGAAATCAAGAAAGGCCTTTATGAATCAAAAGTGACATATACTCCTACACATATTGTATAATTGGCCTAGGCTATGCTTAAACCAATTCATTTAATTTGATTTTATTACTGTTACATGCTTGCACCAGACCTGTTCTTTTTTTATTTAATTGTCTGCATTTAATTTCAGGGAGTTCTAATGGTTGGCCCTCCTGGGACTGGTAAAACCATGTTAGCAAAGGCTGTAGCCACAGAATGCGGAACAACCTTCTTTAATGTGTCTTCCTCCACTCTGACCTCAAAATACCGTGGTGAATCTGAAAAGTTAGTCCGCTTGTTGTTTGAAATGGTATGTATTGTTGATGTTCAATTCTTCCTGTCTTGTTATGCAGCAAGCATCTGAGCCCTTCTGGCACATTGTCCATGAACCAACTTACTCATTAGTCAACATTCTCCTAGTAAAAGCATAAATAGTTCTAGAGTTATTATTATCAGCTTTCTTGTGTCAGTTGCCGGGCTGCGGATTCCCAGCAACAACTGTCAGAAGTGATGCCATCAGGGCAGGACGTAGCAGCACACCTTCTGGACCCTGCTCTGCAGAATGAACAGGTGTGTCCCCAAGGACAGCAAGGCTGCCCTCCCACATTTTGAAACAAGTGGAGTGATGCACATCACCATCTAAAGAGTTCCCCTGGGCCATTACCTCCCCTTGGAAGGCTCCTTCCAAGAGCCTTCATGCTTCTGAGTAGTATAAAAATGAAATAAATGAAATAGAAACAGAGAAACAGAGCAAGTCAGAAGGGACCTCCTGGGCCATCTACTCTGACCTCCAGCTCCAGCCGGCTCCGCTCATGACATGCCCACCATGTGCATGTCCAGCCTATCTTTGAACACCCTCACTGATGGGGCCTCAACCACCTCCCGTGGAAGCCCGTTCCATACCCTCATGGTCCTAACTGTCAGGAAATGCTTCCTGGCATCTAAATGGAACCTTGGTTCCCTGAGCTTTGCTCCGTTGGAGCATGTCCTGCCTTCCTCTGCAGGGGAGAGCAGGTCTCTACCCACCTCCATGTGACATCCCCTCACATACCTATATGTCATCAACAGATCCCCTCTGAGTCTCCTCTTCACCAGGCTGAAGAAACCCAGTTCCCTCAGTCTCACCTCATATGGCATCCCCTGCAAACCGGCCACCAACCTTGTGGCCCTATGCTGCACTGATTCTAACCTGACTATATCCTTCCTGTAATGAGGGGCCCAAAACTGAACACAATACTCCAGTTGTGGGCGCACCAGAGTTATATAGAGTGGTAGTATACCTCTCTCAATCTAGAAGCCACACTTCTGGCTATGCAGCAAAGGGTGGCATTTGCCCTCTTAAACACCGCATCACACAGCTGACTCATGTTTAGCCTGTAGTCAACCAGCACCTGAAGGTCCCTTTCACAAGTGCTGCTCTCCAGCCACTTGTCCCCTAACCTGTACTTATGACACCTATTCCTATGCCCCAAGTGCAAGACCTTGCACTTATCCACATTGAGTGCCGTCCTTTTGTCTCCTGCCCACTTCCATAGTCTGTCCAGATCCTTTTGGATCTGGAGTACCTGCTGCTCAGTTGTGGCCACTGCCCCAGTTTTAATATCGTCTGCGAATTTGATCAGCAGACTGTTCACCCATTCTTCGATGTCATTGATGAAAAGTTTAAACAGAATCAGCCCCAGGACAGAGCCCTGAGGGACCCCGCTTGTCACTGGCCGCCATCCCGATGATTCCCCTTTAATGGTTACCTTCTGCTTTCAGTCAGTCAACCATGCCCTAATCCACCGGACAGTGCTTTGGTGTATCCCAAAACTCCTCAGTTTCTCCACCAGGATATCATGGGGCACTTTGTCAAAGGCCTTGCTGAAATCCAGGTATACCACATCCACTGCATCCCCTCCATCTAGCCATCTCAAAACCTTGTCATAGAATTCCACAAGGTTTGTCTGGCAGGACCTGTTTTTGCGGAAGCCGTGTTGTGTAGCTGTCAGCCTCCCTTCCCTATCTAGCATCACTAGATCTCTCTCTATTATGAGCCTTTCCATTGTTTTTCCTACAATGGATGTAAGGCTAACCAGTCTATAATTCCCCATGTCCTTTCTACTACCCTTTTTGAAAATTGGGACCACTGATGCCGCCCTCCAGTCCACTGGAACTTCACCTGTTCTCCATGAGGTCTCAAAAATGGAGGCCTGCGGGCATGAGAGAACCCCTGCCAACTCTCTAAGTACTCTTTCGTCTAATCCCTCTAACCACCTCCTTTCGCATCCATGGCAGCGCTCTCCTTCGCCTCCCCACCTTACTAACTAGAGGTATTGTCAAGGCTTGGGCCTCCAAAACCTCCCTTTTGAGTGCCATCCACCCCTCCTCAACTCACTTGCCTTCCAGTAACCTATCCCAGGAGACTTTGCCCAGTTTGGCCTTCAGTTGGTTCTCTTGAAGTCCCAGCTTCTAGTGCTTGACCTGCTGCACGTCTCCATTCCTCTGATCTCAAAGCAAAGGATGGAGAGTCCTTAGAGAGAAAATCCAGAGTCTCAAATCACCTCCCTGCACCACTGATGGCCAGTCATGTTTTACCAGCAAGATCATTGTTCTCCACAGTGCCTGTAATAACTACAGATTTATGTTGAGAAAGACTGCTTTCTGGCATGATTAACTAATCTTTTGGGGAATTTAAGGTGTGGCTTTCTTGGACACCCTACTTACTCTCATTGCTGTCTTAAATGCGTACTCTTTTGAGTCAAGACCTGATATTTCTTAACCTTTCATTCGTCTGTTCCTTTGAAATTTTTGGAAGTCTCCTTTCAGTTTCACTTTTTAAAATTTCCTCCTTCATTTTCTGTGGTGCTTACAATCAAAGTGTTTTACCAAGTGTTTTATAGACTTATTTTCACATAAGCCCTATGAGGTGGGATGCTTTAGCACTCATTTTACAGGGGGAGCTGATTTAAGAGAGAATGATTATATTTCAGTAGGTTTTGATGCACTGGCAGCTCCCTTCCTTCCTGCTTCTCACCCTAGAGTGAGGACAACACTGTTGGCTTTTATCTACTGTTCCTTAAGGACAAGGGTGCAAATGGGTCAGAAGTCTTACCCCATCTTTTTGATACATGGTTTGCAACATTTATGCATGCCTCTGACAATGGATAAATTTTGTGTTACAAACACAAGCATAGAACTGCAATGATGTTTTATAAATCAAAATAATGTTAACTGGTGGTGATCTGTAAACGTTCATGCATATGGACTGTTTTTTGCACATGTTGTTCTGTGTCTATGCTCCCTGTATCTATCCCTCTCTTTCACACCACTTGCAGGTCACTGCCATACGCAGCATATGCATACGTAATCTAACAGCTGACCTGTGCTGCAGCAGTGCTACTGAAAGCCTCTGTGCTATCAATCTCTGTATTTTGTGTGCCTGACAGCCTTTTAAAACTGTTGGGCACTCTCAGTGTTAACACCATAACATCTTAGTGGCTGAGTCAATGTCTAGGGAACACTCAGTTCAACCCACTAAAGCCAGAGTGTTCTCAGCCTATAACTACAAAAACTGCTTGCCTGTGTTTATTTCAGCCTCCCTCATTTTTTCAATTAATACATGATTTGGGGATAAATGGACAAATCACTGTTTTTCTGCTATGAATGTACTTTGTGCTTTAATTTGACATATCATTTTTCGCAATGCAGTAAGTTCCCCAAAAGATCATCCCAAATCGACTTTGATTTAGCAGGAGGTATACAGATAATGCTTCTAAGGGGTTATCATAAGGTAAATTTGACAGCTCATCATCTCTGTCAAATGTGGCTGTAACACTGTGAGATCTTGCTTGCCATGGAATCTCTTAAATGGTTATATTAGTACAAGTTGGTGTTGTCTTTGTTTCAAGGCCAGATTTTATGCACCTACAACCATTTTTATTGACGAAATAGACTCTATCTGTAGCCGCAGAGGTACCTCTGATGAACATGAGGCAAGCCGCCGAGTCAAGTCTGAGCTGCTTGTGCAGATGGATGGTAATTGGTTTTTCATATCTACATTGGAGTGTCTTTTTCTACTTTGTAAATTATTTATAGAATAGGATCAGAGAATGTGTGCAGGCAGTTGTAAAACATCATAGATGCTCACGTTTTGAACGGTCCAGGTTTGTGTCAGCACATATTTTAATGAGTTCTGAGCATGGGGAAGGGGTACAGATGTAGTCACCTGGCTTAAGCTAGGGGTAGCACTGGTCAGTGTCCCTCAAGGAGGGACATTTTTCTCTTCCAGTAAGTGTGCTACTTTTTGGTTATCCATATGTGTGAGTCACAGACTTTTTAAGAAAAATTCAGGTTGCTTAACTGCAACTGGTTCCTTGGTTGGTCACGTGTGAATTCACAACCCATGCTCTTCTCTGCGTAAATGCCTTGCCTTCTTTGTTCCTCTACTTTGTTAGACTCAGAAGAGAGAGGCAAGTGGGAGCCACACCTGGAACACGTGCAGAGTAGGGTGTAACTCCTGTCTATAATTTTGGTTCTTGAATGTTCCAACAACTGGACCTTTGTTGGCACAGGCATTTAGCCCACACGTACAAGTTTGAGATGACCTTTAGGAGAATCACAGTCCTTTATTTTAGCAACCTGTCCTTTATTTTATTTTAATTTGTATTGTTAGTATTACATATATGTGCTGCCTGAGCTTCATGGCCACATGGAGACTATAATTAGGATCATCTGAGTCCCAGTCCAGTCCCCTAAACACTACATCACATTACCTTCCTTTCTGCTCATAAGAGGCAGTAAGTAAGCCTTTTTAAATTGCATGTAAAGTATACAGTTAAAAATGGACAAAACTGATATACCCAGGCATGCACCTTTGTCCTCTTTCCATGTAGGAGTAGGTGGAGCTCTTGAAAATGATGACCCTTCACGAATGGTGATGGTGCTGGCTGCTACAAATTTTCCCTGGGACATCGATGAGGCTTTGCGGAGGAGGCTGGAGAAAAGGATTTATATCCCATTGCCAACAGGTGGGAGTGCTATAACCATTTTCCACTAAGTGTGCTTTCCTCACACTCATTAACTGAAGCATCCCTAGGGGACCATTAAAGAATCCATTGCTATGTCTGTTACGAACATTGCATTTTCAGGGGTTAATAACTTGCCTGTTTTTTCATTTTTTGTAAATGCTTGATATTGCAGAATGAAAAAGCTCCAGAATATCTTTGCAGTCCCAAAGAAGGAGATTGTGGTTTTTGAATCCAAGTTCACTTAATGAGCTTGGAATTTATTTTGAATGTTTAACAGGCAATCCTTGAATCAGCACCCAAAGGCAGGCTTTAGACATTTTGAAAGAAATATTGTCAGGCACTTGCCTGCTCTTGTCAATGAATGCGGAAAAGCAGATCCATGAATGTTCACTTCCAGGCGTTTCCATGTTGTAAATCAACTCCTGCCTGACCTTTACAGCTACATTTTCAGCCCTTGAAATGGTAGTTTGCTGATTGTTCCCCTGCATGAGGATGCATCTTCATAGATTGTCTTTCCTGGCTGTCAGTCAGATATGCTATGAATCTCAAGTGTCTTTATTGTTTTATAGGTTTGTATAGCTGTGCTGTCTCTTGACAGTGCAGTGCCTCCTTCCCTTTATCTTCCCTTAAGATAACAGAACAAAACTGCAGTGTGGCTGCATTGTGAGGGCAGGACCTTCATAACCATATAGCCTGGGCCTTGCAGCTTGCAAACTCAGAGACATTTCCTCACAGAGTGTGCTGCTGGTGATAATGCTATCTCAGTTTCAAGTTCTTCTTTCTTCCCCCATTATTTTTTGGATCATTTACCACATAATTACATTATGTGAGTTTCTCTACTTCCACAACATTGTTTGCCTTTTTCTTGTGGAGGAATCCCAAGATTTGTCATCAAGATACATGATCAGTGATCCTAAATATTAAGAGGCTGAGGCAGAGATTTCATTCTGAGTGGCAACTCCATATAATATGTAATACATAATTTCAGCTTATAATGGGGAACCTGAGTTGTATTTTTTTTCCTTTTTGTGGGACTTAAATGGCTTGAAAATATTGTGCTACTTATCTGAACTTTGACTTGCTGAAAAATGCAAAAGAGAACATGGAAGACAAGGATATGTAATATGATTGTCTATTCTGACTGATTTAGGTTTGTGTTTGTGCTACATATTGCTTGAATTAATAACTGGAGTGAAAAATATCTCTGATGTTTAGGGCACAATCCTACGGACTTGAGCCTCGATTGAGTGGAAGCCTTTGATTTCAGAGGCTTCTGAGTATCTGATGCCCTGTCAGGCTGGTGCTGGCAGGGTGGGAGCACAGGATTTTCTCCTTCCTGTCCTCTAGACCCCTTCCACCCTCTGGATGGGTGTCTGAGCCTGCTTAGCAGAAGCTTTCTGGTGGGAGTGGAGATGCCATGGGATTCTTGATAATCTGGCCTCTCCACTTCCTTCTCTTTTTGCATGCTGCCCTGTTTTCTCTCAGGGCTTCTCAAGTTCATTTGAGTCTGCTTTTGCAGCCTTGTAATACAGGTGCTGCATTTCTTTTCACAGCAACAGTGAGGGAGTGGATTAGATTCCAGAGTCCCCCATCCGAGGATGCTTTCCATGAATCATAGGATTGTTCTCTCCATCACCTTTGGCTGTTTCTGACTTTGCCTGTGCAATGCAAAATGTACATCTTGCCAACGTGTCTGTGCATCCCTCTTTCCCCACCGTCCCCCATAGGACCCTTGGAAGCACTGTTGGAAAAACCCATACACACTTGTACTTATGCTGCTTTGGGCAACATCGAAAGCGGGACATGCACACCGAATCTTCAGAGTATTCAGAGTGACTAGCCTGTGTTTCTGGAGACTAATATGTCATAAATGCTAACACACCACAGAACACAAACTATAACATATGCATGGAATGTTGCTAGACCAGTATGCTTTGATTTGCCAAAGGCACACTGTAATAACAGAAAAAGCCCATGCAATTTCTGTTGTTGCTGTTTATACAATACTGTCAGTTTATGCATGCAATCAAACATAGACAATGGGTTAAAATAGCAGAGGACAAATGTCATTACATGTAGATAAAGTCTAAGTGCAGCTGGGTATCAAGATTAAAAAGGGAAGTCAAAGACCGCAGGAAAAGTAGATTTTGAAGAATCAATGCCATTTGATCCAAATGGTGAAAGTGTTTATGGTTTGGGCAGAGGGTTGAGGTCAGGGATCAGTCATTCCCTCCCTCCCTTCCACATGTATGCATGATACAATTAGATCCAAACCAGAGATTTAATCTTTTTGTTAAAACATGTACACAATTTTCTTCAGCACTTAACATCAAAATTGCTTGCAGGCCTTTTTGCCCAGTATTTTTTTCTGGGCAATTTTTTTCCTGTAAAAAAAAAACAAAGTTAAATGTTGTACAGAATGCTTAAATGTTTTCAAGCCTGCTGTAATAAAATGACTGTTTTTGCAGCAAAAGGCAGAGCAGAGCTGCTTAAGATTAATCTTCGAGAAGTAGAACTGGATCCTGACATCAGCCTGGAAGAAATCGCTGAGAAGATAGAAGGCTACTCTGGTGCTGATATCACTAATGTTTGCAGGTATCCTATTTCTTATATTTGCAAGCCAAGGAAAAGTGATTTATTTGACAACCTGCGCTTAATGCTTATTCCAGAACATTGCTGAACTTTGAATCTTTTGCTTTATATCAATGTTTTTTAAACTCCTTTTTCAAGAAATCCTGTCCATATAAAATTAACTGCCACGGAACCAACCAGTTTGTAGTAGAATCCCTGAATGTTGCAAAAGAGATTGGGAACTGTGCTAGGGCATATGCTGTTTACACAGGATGCTGGTCACACCTCTTGAGTGCTAGCATTGCTCTGTGTGAATTGACAGTGAGACCTAAAGCATATTCAGCATTCTTGTTTGCTGGTAATTTCAGGGGAAGTTTGGTAGTGGCAAACATGCTGAATTCAAACAATTGGAAATGCAACCCCTCCCCCCGTTAGGTAATTACATTTGAAATTAAAACTTAATTTTAACCTTTCGGCTTAATTTCAAATTAATTTCAAATTCAACTTAAAGGTTAATTAAAATAACCTTTAATTGTTTGTGGATTATTGGATAAGTAATTGTTTTCAATTTACACAGGCTGTCTTTAGAACAACAGATGGAAAACTAGCATTTTGACAACCTACTTCTGAAAATTGCAAATAAGGTGGTGGCAAAATTAATAAACAGTTGTTTGACTGAGGCTGGAATTGTTTAGGTTGGTACTTCAAGTTTGTTTTGACACTATGAATTGCAGAAGTCTTCAAAATTGCCAAGATCAACAAATTGGCAGATAAAACACATTGGAGAAGTGCTTATTTCAATGGGAATAAATATGTAAAAAGAGCAGAACTAGCAAACAATATACAGGAAGGATTAAAATAGCTGTTTGGTGGAACAGAATAGTCTTGTCATGCCTTCTGAAATATAAACAAAGCCAGTCATGACTCCCTAGGGAGCCACCTTTGAGGCCTGTGTGCAATTCATGAAAGGGCCTCATCATTCCTTGGCTACTTCCTGTACCTCTGACAGAATAAGTACATGGAACCTGGTTTTTGATGATGACCTGAGCTGCTCATCCTGTTTGGCCAGGATATGTTTAAAGAGCAGGTCAGGAGGTTGCTAATCAAGCACAGCACCTTCCATTTTGGCAAATCTGTCTTGTGGAATTGCAGTCAGGCTGTGGCAACTGCTTCCTTTTGGAGAAAGGAAAGTTCATATCTGCAAGTGGCAATTGGTAGTGGCAGTATCTCAGTCCTAGAACCATTCTGGGAGAGGCAAACTGCAGTACTAACTTACAGAGAAATCTGACACTTCAGTTATTTTGTTGCAGTTAATGGGCTTAGCAAAGGTCCTTCCACCCTGCATCCCCCTTGACCAATTTTATTACATGTCTTCAGTAACTTAAAATAGCTGCAGGAGAAGATATGGAACCTTGGGGAAAGTGCAGAAGTCTGCTTCTTCACTCTGTAATCCAGGCATGTATATTGAATTAGACTTTCAAATCTGGTTGTGGTCTTTTTGCATAGCATAGAGGAGGGAGGGTCCAAAGACTGAAGAGACTGTCATAGTTCAGCAGCATTTTAGTTCATGAGTGGAAGGACTGGCTCATCTCCATTCAACATTGTAATGCAATTTTTAGAGGTTTAGAGGTTTAATTATCCACATTGACCAGGTGCTTTAGTTGATTTCAGAGGCAAAGTGCCCTTTTCTTACTACATTACTGGGGTTATTTATTTATTTATTTATTTATTTAAAACATTTCTATGCCGCCCCATTCGCCGAAGCCTCGAGGCGGCTCACAACATAAAATTAAATATAAAACATTAAAAATTAAATATAAAATATAAAACATTCAAATATACAACAAATTAACAATATAAAATAAGTTGCCCTGGCCAGATAAAATAAGCAAATAATATTAACAATTAAAATGATGTTTAAATAAAAAGGTCTTCGCCTGGCGCCGAAAAACAAATAACGATGGCGCCAGGCAGACCTCTCTGGGGAGCGCATTCCATAGATTGGGCGCCACCACAGAGAAAGCCCTCCTCCGAGTACCTACCCTCCTAATTTCTTTCACGAAGGGTTCCCGGAGAAGGGCCTCTCCCGCAGATCTCAAGGGGCGGGTGGGTGTATATGGATGTAAGCGCTCCTTCAGGTTACCAGGACCCAAACCGTTTAGGGCTTTATAGGTCATCACCAACACCTTGAATTGGGCACGGACTTCAATGGGAAGCCAGTGAAGCTGATGGAGGACTGGAGTCATGTGAACATAACGCCCAGTCCCCGTCAGCAGCCTGGCAGCTCTAATTTGAACCAACTGAAGTATCCGGACCGTCTTCAAGGGTAGCCCCACGTAGAGCGTGTTACAGAAGTCAAGGCAGGAAGTCACCAGCGCGTGTGTCACTGTCGCCAGGCAGTCGTACTCCAGGTAGGGGTGCAGCTGATGGATCAGCCGAAGCTGAAGGAAAGCGCTCCTCGCCACTGCTGTCACCTGAGCTTCCAATGAAAGCTCCGGGTCGAGGAGCACTCCCAGGCTGCGGAACTTGTCCCTAAGAGGGAGTGCAACCCCATTCAGGACTATGTTCAATTCACCCTCTCCGAAGCCTGATCGGCCAACCAACAGGACCTCCGTCTTGTCTGGCTTGAGCTTCAGTTTATTGGCCCTCATCTAGCCCATTACCTCGGCCAGGCACCGGTTCAGTACAGCCACTGCCTCACCTGGATTGGTGGAAAACGAGAGGTAGAGCTGGGTATCATCAGCGTACTGATGATTCCGCAGCCCACACCGCCTGATGACCTCTCCCAGCAGTTTCATGTAGATGTTAAACAGTAAAGGGGACAAAATGGACGCCTGTGGTACTCCACGGCATAGCTGCCATGGTGCAGAGCCATAGTCCCCCTGCACCACCTTCTGGAGTCGGCCATTGAGATAGGAGTGGATCCACTGCAAAGCAGTGCCTCCGACCCCCAATCCCGCTAGCCTATCCAGAAGGATACCATGGTCGATGGTATCGAAAGCCACTGAGAGGTCCAGAAGAACCAACAGGAACGCACTCCCCCTGTCCTTCTCCCTGCACAGGTCATCGTACAGGGTGACCAAGGCAGATTCAATACCGTACCCGGGTCTGAAGCCGGGCTGAAATGGGTCCAGATAATCAGTTTCATCCAAGAGAGCTTGGAGTTGTCCCGCCACCACCTGCTCTAACACCTTGCCCAGAAACATGATGTTGGCCACTGGTCTATAATTAGTGGCCATCTCTGGATCCAGTGACGCTTTCTTCAGGACCGGTCGTATTACCGCCTCCTTTAAAGGGGCAGGCACCCGACCCTCCCTCAGAGAAGCGTTAACCACTTCCAAGATCCAGATCCCAATCCCGTGCTTGGAATTATTTATTAACTAAGACGGGCAAGGGTCCATTATTAGAGATATGGAAGCTAACTTTGGTAAGTAGAACACTGAGATAGAAGAGAGGAACATGTTGTTTGTATAACTACCCAAAACTTGCAACATACAGAGCTAGTCAGAATCCATAGTTTCTAGCCCATGGTATTTGTAATTAGAGGTGCTAGAAAATTTCATTAGATCTGTCACCAGTCTAATTCATACTTCTTAGATTAATAAGTGGCTTGGAATTCAGTTGTCCATTGTAGATTGTGGATTCTCTGATTCTTGGCTCAAAAACACAAACAAAATACCTATGTTGGCAGGAAATGCATACATTAAGATGTATTTTAGGTGAAATAAATTCAAATTTTATGTGGTTTTAAAAAGAAACATGCTCAGAAAACAGGATGGAATGGGATTAAACACTTGAGAAAATGACGTAGACCTTAAATAGACTGATCCACTCACTCATTAATAAAAGGTTCTTGTGCATTTTCTTGTTTTTTAGGGATGCCTCTTTGATGGCAATGAGGCGGCGCATTAATGGCTTATCACCAGATGAGATCCGAGCACTATCTAAGGAAGAGCTGCAGATGCCTGTTACCAAGGGAGACTTTGACCTGGCCCTGAAAAAAATTTCCAAGTCTGTTTCAGCTGCAGATCTGGAGAAATATGAGAAATGGATGTCAGAATTTGGATCTGCTTAACCTCAGAGACATCTATTCAAGTGATTTTAGTATCAATTATACAATATTACAAGGACTTAGGAATATTTTAAGGCTTGAATTTTTCCTATGGACAAGACCCTTTTAATTTTATTTGCACTTTAATGGGGACAAAACACAATGATATGATATTTCATGGAAAAATACTAAGAACTAAACATAGCAAGGGAAACCCCATGCAGTTTTGGTTGTCTGCACTTTAACAGTGACAGCTAATCCTAGTGTTTCATGGCTTTTATTTGCCTGTCAGATACAGTTGTGCATAGATGTCCAGCCATATTGTATGTTTTGCTAGATCCCGACCTCCTTGAATGTAGGAGTGAAGTTGTCAGTTGTTGTTTCTGCCCCTCCCTAATTTAAAGAGCTCATCCATATGATCCAGGGTGAAAATACTGAGGATTGCGTTACACTGCAGTCATGTTGCCATGGCTACCATGGTATTTGCTGGAATGATGATGATCACAAAAAGTGTGGAAAAGAGACACTTGTTTCTTCAGATGCAATGTGTGCCTGTGGCCCATTGCAGATTTTGAGATCTTTTTGTTTCCAATTGTGTAGAAATGGGCATTTCCCTTTCGACACTTGATGTGTTTATTAGAGCCAGCACCAGTGCCAATGCAGCACACTTAGTCGCTGCATGAAATGTAGAGCAGACAGTAGCAAAGATCTTTGATGTTCGAAAACTCAGGTCCAGTTTTGCTCTTTTCTGTTTAACACTGGTGTAAAATCAACTGATTTATCTCTGTTCCTGCAATACTCCAGCTGCACTAAGGCCATGTAAACTCCAGAGGTTTCAGTGGTTTAACATGCTGGTGCAGTGCTAAATAGTGCACATCTTGCAACATTTCATCCAACTGCTTATGCTTAGATTAACCCCTTTCTAATTTGTGGTTTTATAATGCTAATTATACTTTGTTGCAGTGTAGGATATGAAAGTGGACACAGTGAATACAGTGGAGCCCAAACCTGAAGGCACAGATTGGTTGTCCTCAAAATCCAGGCATTCCCCACCCTCTTTTTAAATATTCTTGGTGCTTATTTCACATATTTGCAGTTTCCTCCAGTTTGTAAAATTAGGACTCATCTATTTTGAGTCTGATAGTCAGCATACATTACAAGTGTTGCAAACAGTGACTTGTTCTTTGGGCCTGTTCAGACTTAATGTATAGTTCACTTCCTGAAGTGATCCTGTTTGTGTACACATGTGGGAAATAGTTATCCAAGTTACTTTATTTATTTATTTGGGGAAGATTTGAATGATCAGAATTCTGGCCAGATTCTTCTTCTGGCTCTAGAAAAGTTACATAGTTGGTATTCTAAGGAAGGATTCCTCTTGAAAAAGAATCTCATCCCATGCATGTCAGAGATAAATCATACCTCAAGGGTTTTTTGTCAAGGAACTCCTTAAATGACCAGGAAGCATTTCCAAGTCACCCTTTCATTTGGGAGCTAGTCACCTAAAATAATTTGTGCCTCAGAAAGGCTATTCTTTATGGTGTTAGGGGATGCTTTTAAATGTTGTGCAGGCCAGCTTATTACTCTTCATGCTGGCAAGCTGCATGGAGGCAGTGCTGATCCATGTACAAAGCTTTCTCAGTCTTCCTAGACTAAGGACTACCATGGTCTGTGTGGATGGTACAGTCCCAAAAGTTTCATATCAAATTAACTGGTACCTCTTCCTAGAAGTATCCTCCCCCTCAAACTAAATCAGTTCTTGCAGCTTTCCCCAGCTTGGTGCATTCCTGATAGACTGGACTGCATGTTTGAACATTCCTAACTCAGATGGCCATCTTGGGTTCCGGGCTGGAGAAGCCTTGGTTCTAGGGAAAACTTTCTAGGAATAGAAATTTTTTATCTTAATTGCCAAGCAACTGACACATAGTGGGTTTGCACAATCACAGAGTAGGAAATAAGAGGCAGTGATTTATTTTTCCTCTACTCATGCCAGGAGATTAAGTTATTTAGTCTCAGCAGCGCAGTTTGTCATTTTGTGCAAATCTGGCCAAGGTTGGCTTGTTGTTATTGGAAAGAAGCCACTTCCAACCCATGGGCTGTTGCAGAATTTTGGGTGGCTTGTTTAACTACAGCAACAAGTAATTATGCTAATTCCCCTGACATATGACTGGCATGTGTGGAGGAAGAAATAATCCACCATGTCTCATTTCCCGCTCCCTGATCTTGCAGATCAGGCAAATAGCTCAGCCAGGCATTGGCTTTGCGAGAGTTTCATGTGTCTGTCTATTTGTTATGGTAACCAGCTTCCCAGCAGAGCATGTCCAGTGCTGCCAATGTGACCTGGTTCAATAGAGGAAGAGCGCTACTGGCATTTTCGCAACAGGGTCGTGTTGTACCATACATGGCCAACCACGTGGGTTATGTTTGTAGCGGTTTGTCTTTGGTTTTCTTTATTGGTGTGTTAACTGGTGTTTTTATGTAGAAAAAGGCATTTTGTGTCAAGACTGTGAATCGTACATTGTGTTCTTTTCCAACAAAAGGCAGCTTTACCTTGAATAAAAGAAAGCCACAATAAATATCCCCATCATGACTCACTTTTCATTTATCTGGTGGTTTTTGTCCTCTGTACAGGTCATGGGATTCTGTGGAGCCCCTGCAGTGGCTGGGCTGACTGTGATGTTCTGGAAACATGGCACCTCCACAGAGCTTTTCAGTTCTGCCAGCAGCATCTCAGCTGGTTCCTTTCACTGTCTCCCTTTGTTTGAGGCATCAGAGTTCAAAGAATGTAAAGACCCTCATGGGAAACTACCTTAGGACCCACTGCTGTTTTCACACACAGTTGTGTGAGTCGTGGCAGTATCCATTTTCATACTTGAGAAATTGGAGAAACATGCAAATAGAAACACAGTGTGTTTAACCTTATTGATCATTCTGCTGAGAATTTGTGCCCACAAATATTATCAGATATGCCGTGCATTTCCAACATATCAGTATCTGTGTGTGGGTGTAATGCGATATATTTTATATATTAGTAGACAATAGTCTTCTCATAACAGTACATCTTCACCTTGGACTTGGCAGTCTTTTATCCAGGGGAGGCTGTTGACTCTTAGGTCAGTGGGGCTCCTCATCCATTGCAGCTTTTTGATCCAACTTTATAGAAGTTCTCCATGTTGGTGAACCTATTTGGGGTGTAGAATTCACCATCATGGATAGTTCCTGTAAAGTTCAAAACGGCTGCAGTAGATGAGGAGCCCCACTGACATAGGCATCACCAGCCTCCCTTCTTTCTCTAGTTTCTCTGGTTAAAAAGTTGCATCCAAATCAACATTTTAGCTTGCAAATATAATAATACAGTGCAGTCTCCCTGAACCTGGCACTACCCACATGTGTTGAACTACATTTGCCGTCACCCCAGTCAGCACAGCGCAAAGATGTTTTGCAAGGAATGCTGTTCTGTGCCTCTTGCTCTTTGCCACATTTCCTCATTCTGAAGAATCAGCAGCCGCATTTGTCTTCTCTGCTCACAAAAACGGGGTGGGAGGATCTTCCCTGATTAAGGCTTTTTGACAGGTCTCTGTGTGCCTTTATCACAAGGCCATATGTATTCATGCCTACATATGTCTCTAGAAATAACATGGGAAAATATTAAATAATTTAAAAATATTTTAAATGTTCACAAATATTAGCGCACATAATGGCTCCCAAAGAATTAAACCAGCCATGGACAGTCCCTCCAAGTTGCTGCTTTGCCACTTTGAAGAGTCTGTCAGGAGCTGTCAAAACAAAGCACAAAAACGATGTTCAGCTAAGGATCACATTCTTTTTTTTTTTTTTTAAAGGGAGGGGGAGCATAAAGGGAACAAAAAAGCCACAAGAAGATGAAAAAGGCTCACAAAAATGGCAGGGAGGAGACAGATTAGTTCTGCTATATCCCTATCTTGGTATATCTGTGGGGTAACTCGGATGGAGGGAGAAAGTGAACTACCCATGGCTAGCCAGATCATCTGCCACATTGTGGATTCTTTACACAAGAACCAACCTAATATGGCTTATTGCAAGAAATGTTGGTTGTGTGGTGCAAACTCACCCACAGCATGCTTGCAGAAAGTAAGAAAACTGAGCTCGTAATCTTGTGAAATGGAGATCCCTTATCAGAACTCCCAAGTTTTTAATTCTGTTTATAAACCCAAAGTTGTTGCAAGGAGCTCCAATTTGATTGGGCCCGTGATAATTTTGGGAAAGGAGTTCTAAATCCCACTCCCTAAACTAATATTTGTCCTACAGCAGGGATGAAACAGTTTTACAGTGTTAATAGCAACTTTGGGAGTGATTTCAATTGAAAAAATTATTCTAGTTAGGAAAAAATGGGGAAGGGGTTAACTCCCCGCTGGTGCTACTGCTCCAAGCTAATTAGTTATTAGCACTCCCTTCCTCTCGACTGCTTAAAAATATAGAAAATGGGATGACCAATCTCCCACATCATGTCTTATTTCAAGCCACAAAGAAATATGCCTCATAAAAACAGATCTGTTTTCTGTGTAACAGAATAGACTGAAGTGTTGTCTTTGTGAACTCAGCTTGTCTGAAATTGCTGTCTTTTATTTTCTAATTGTGGATGAGACCACAGATCTATTGGCCCATGGGAGAGCTAGCATTTTGCCTAAACCTGGGTGTGCAGGTAATAGTCTATGCTCTGAATGTAGCTGAAGAGATTCCTCATTAGATCTTGGTGAAGAAGGGGTCACTGCAACAATGGAGATGAGAGGAAATGAGCTGTACTCCAAATGGGTTGAATGAAATGGAAACTATAGCAACTCCAGGAAAGGTTTGTAAATATAACGCATGCAAGCTAAGTGACACGAAGGCCATCCAAGCAATGCTGCAAAATCCAGGCTGAGAACAACAATGCAATAATGTACACATGGGTGCCAGTCAGCAGTATGTGGTCTTTGATTTAGAGAGTAAAGGGGAGAAGATGTATTCTTGCAGACCTTTATTTATTGTGATTTGTCTGCTTCAAATACAGGACACTAACAATATGGGTGGGTCCATGTGCCCCAGCAACCTGGGCTGATCTGCCACGATGCATTGGTTGTCTCATGAAGCACCCAGAATGAACTCTGCAGATGAACAGGCTCCTTCCCCTGCTACTTCCCCCTTGGCCCTCTAGGTGGTATCCATGGGAATACTGCAGGAGAAATGAGCAGTAGCAAAGTCAAGTCATTTTCAGCTTGGCATGGCTGTTTTTTACATTTTGGGGGTTTGGGGGAAATTGGGATACCTGGTTTGACAATCAGATACCCCAGTTCAGGCAGCTCCCTCTTCAAAGTGCCATGGTGGCACCTTGGAGGGTCTGCCTAGTATTTTTATTCTTTGTGTGTCCAGAAATGTGTGCACAAAAATTGAGTTTATAATTTTATTTATGTCCCATTAGCACAAAGATACTTCCTTGCAGAAGTGGAAGCATTTTAAATCTCTGAGGGGTCCCCTTTTTTGGTGGGGGGTTACTGCCACTCGGGAGCAGCAGGTACCTTTCCTGTGAAAGTCCCAACAGAGCTCTGAAAACCTTTCCCTTAACCCCTAGGACTTCTCTTAACAGGTAAGAGAAACTGATCAACTGAAGGATTCTTCAGTTGAGAAGTAGGAGTTTGGGGAAATTTCCTTCCTGTTACCGCAAGATCCTTCAGTTTCCAAGTTCTGCCCCATAAGGGCCCATGGATGGACAGTTTTGTTCTTTTCCCCATCTCTCTACCTCTATACAACTAGCAAGGATATTGTTACTGCTCTGCCACAGAGTCATCTGCATTTGTGTGACACAATCCAAAATTGTAAATAAAACCAATAGAAGTAATGATCACAGCTACAGTAACGATTGAGAATTGGAAGCTGCATTGACAAATACAATCAAAATGTCTTCAGCAGGGGCTGAAAAAATTGTAATGTTGGAACCATTTGAACTTCCTTGGGAAGGATATTTGAGAGACAGAGCATCATGAAAGAAAGGCCTTCTCCTTGGTACACATAAAATGTACTTCTCTTACTGATGGTACTCAGAGAGGACTTCATTTAATGCTCTTAAAGAATGGGCAGGTGCAGTAGCTTCTGCTTCCAAGGAAGATCCATTTTTCATCCTGGACAACAGCTTGCCTCTTTGGCAGTGGGGATTCTGAGGCAGAAGTCACCAACTGATCTTTGGCTGCACCCATGCAGTTCTTGGCCATATGTCATATTGCTCTTTAGGCCATGATCCAAAGGGTTTCTCTGAACATTCAGTCGCTTATTAATGTTGCTCTGATGGTGAATACTTGAACATTTACTTTTAGAGCTTAGCAGAACTGAGCTGAAGGACCTGGTGCCTCTCTGAACCATATTTTGTTGTTAAACGCTTATTTCCCAATAAATAAGACTTTCTCCTCTGCTACTGCTTACATATTTTGAGCATACAAAGCTGCATCAACACAGAAATGTCTCCATTACTGCTTCTTAAGTAGGAGATAGCTTCCAAGAAAACATGTAGGCTCTACACTACAAAAGTAAAACTTAATAAATGAGTCAGGACAGTATTCAGTGTTGGCACTGCTTTCCTCTTGTTTCTGATGTTGTTCATGGGACTGTCATGAATATAACTAGTGCTTTCAAATGAAACCCTGGAAATAAATGAAAGCACCCATATTTTAAATGGGGCGGGTCAGTGTATTTCCCTTCTGCAAGTTCCACTGACTTGGCCATTCTGGAAAGGAGCATTTTGGCACATTTTCAACTGCTGCAGGATCTGCTCTCTTTCTACCATGTTAGCAATGCATCTTGCTAGCACATAGGCAATGTGGGATACTGTCCTTAGTCTTAAAGGTCCCTTGGTAAACTTACTTATTTACTTACTTATTTATTGCATTTATATATCACCCCAACAGCCCAGAGGGCTCTCTGCGTAGTTTACAGACATTAAAACCCCAAATACAGTATCCAAACCTCCTGATGACCTCTCCCAGTGATTTCATGTAGATGTTAAATAGCAAGGGGGACAAAATGGAGCCCTGCTCCAATAGATCCCTGGAAAGTTGCCATGGTGCAGAGCCAAAGTCCCCCAGCACCACCTTCTGGAATCGGCCGGCAAGGTAGCAGCGGAACCACTGCCAAGCAGTGCCTTCTGCTCCCAGCCCCCTTAGCCTATCCAGAAGGATACCATGGTCGATGGTATCGAAAGCTACTGAGAGGTCCAGGAGAATCAACAGGAATGCACCCCCCATCCCTCTCCCTGCACAGGTCATACAGGGTGACCAAGGCAGACTCAGTACCGTAACCGGGTCTGAAACCAGACTGAAATGGGTCTGGATAATCAGTTTCCTCCAAGAGTGCCTGGAGTTGTCTTGCCATCACCTGCTCCAACACCTTGCCCAGAAATGGGATGTTGACCATGGTCTATAATTGGCGGCCATCTCTGGATCCGCTCTGGTGTTTCAGATCAGCCTATGTTCCTAAGTAACAATGAAAGCCTACAGTCCTGTCCCTTTAAATTCACATTTTGAGTCATTTGTTAAATCCATGTTGCCACATGCAGCCCTCTAGAGGGGTCTTTGAAGAATCTATTTGCATTATGTGCTAATTCAGTGCTATGGAGATTAGCACATTAACAGCATATGGCCCCACCACTTGGCTCTTTCTGATGTTATGTGTGTGCTGCTGAAAGCCATATGTGAATATCTATTTACTCTAATTATCTCGGCTCCTTCTGAAATGAGGCTCGGGCCTTGCAGTTTTATGCTCTTCATTTTCTAGAGCTGACTAAGACGTACTGGGCTGCAGATTGCAGGATGGCCTGTTTAGCAATGGCTTCTTTAGTATAACTAGAAAATGAAACATTTTTTTTATACGTAGTTGCTACTATGTACTTACTGGGATTGATGAGTGTCAGTGTTGCATTTTTATTATTTATTTATTTATTTATTTATTTATTTATTAAATAAATTATTAAAACATTTTCTGTGTCTTATTTTTCCAATAGCATGTTTGATTCATTCCAAACTTTGGGATTTTAAAAATAAAGTGGGAAAACCCATGCTTTTCCTAATGCAGTGGTATCTCGGCTCACAAACGCCTTAGCTCACGAACAAATCGGGTCACGAACAAAAATTACTGAAAAATTTTTACTTGGGTTGTGAACACCGCTTTGGGTGGCGACCAAGATCGCAGCCATCCCCACCCCCCAAGTGGGGAGATGGCCACGATCGCAGTTCCATTCGTGCAGGGAAGGCGTCTGTGATCAGAGGCGCATGGCTGCAGGAAAGACGGGAGCAGCAAAGCAGAGCCGCGGGGGAGATGGCTGAGATTCTGCCTGCCTTTCCTGCAGGAGCGCGCCTCTGATCAGGCACACCTTCCCTGCATGAACAGAACTGCGATCGTGGCCATCTCCCTGCCCCCAGTGCACCATCTGCGCTCATCTCTGCCTCCCCCAGTGCACCTGCGATCACGCCCGTCTCTCCCCCCCCCACCCCCCAGCGCGCCGGGATGACGGGTGCCTGCAGGGATGACAGGCACGATTTCGGTCATGCTGTGGGGGGAGTGGGGAGATGGCCACGCTTATCCTTGGGGTGGTGGGGGGGAGATGGCGGCGATCTTTGTTGTTGTCACTTTGCTTCACATTTTTCTGATTTTAAAAATAGTTACAGAACAAATTAACCTCATTTACATTGAACCTTATGGGGAAATTTGACTTGAACAGAGTCAAGGAACAGATTAAGTTCATGAGCCAAGGTACCGCTGTACTTGCATTTTTCTACACAATTTCACCTAGGCTGCACATTTTTGCAAGCAATTTCCCAACAGAATGGGAAATGCATTTTCTCTCTCACCTCTATGTGCACGCAGCAGAATAAATAAGGGCTAATTCCCTGTGAAACAAAAAGCAAAGATAAGAGAATGGACTATCTAGAACCATTTGCCCTGCTGTAGTAGCTCTTGATTCTCAGGAAATGCTTGTTTTTAATGTAGGGAAGGACTGAAGAGTCATATCCTACACTTCTATGCCCAAACAGTCTTCTTTGCTCTACCAGCTCAGCATTTGGCCATCAGTGGAAGGGCCACAGCTAAGTCCATAGAACACCTGATTTACATGAAGAATATCCCTGCTTCAGTCCTGGAAATTCCACATAGTCCAGGAAGGAATCTTGCCTGAGACCCAGGAGATCCTCTACCAGGCAATGTTGACAGTATTGGGCTAGAAGGACCAGTGGTCCAATTCAAGGTAAGGTAGCTTCCTTATGCAAGTGTCAGCAGCTAACAGTAGTGTTAGGAGCAGTGTTGTTCTCTAATTTAAGATTACAAGAAGAACCCCACTGGATCAGAGCAAAGGTCCATCTAGAACGGCATTCTGTTTACATGTGGCCAACCTGTTGCTTGGGGGAATCCCACAAGTAAGGATATTTTCAACAGCACTCTTCCACCTATGCTCCCCAACAGTGTTTCAGTGTGTATTTGTGTGGTTTTTACGTTGGATTTGTCTGGTTTTGAAATTGTGTGCATCATCTTGGGATCCCGAGGACGAAGAATGCAGGATGATGATTCAATTGTGCACATGAGTTGTGTTCAAAGGATGTCTTGACTGAGCCCTGATTGGATTGCACTTTTGAGGCTAAATGCCCATCCTCAGGAATAGATACATTGAACCCCCACTTCCATACCCTCCATACCCACAAGACTCTGAAGGTAGGTGAAAGGTGTCTCTATGTGTAAATCTTCGCCTCTGGTTACAATCTAATCAGGTTGAAGAGCCCTGATAAGGGCAAGGATTTGTACCTTCCTCCTATTCTGCCTTTTAAATAGCCAGAATGACCAACACTCGCTCTTCAAGTACCTGCCCTTCCAGTGGCACTTCTTCATTAACTCCCTGCAACAAGAATTACCTGCTCCTACACATGTGGCTCCCTAGGTCTAGCTACACCTGAAGCTTATCATCCACTACCATGAAAAATGCTAAGCACAGGTCCTTCTGTCACTTCCTGCAGGGAAGTTCTGGGCTCTTCACCAAAGGAAACTCTGGTGGGAGGCTGAAGTGAGACAGTCCTTTCCCTTCTGCCTTGGCATCTAGCACCTCTCTCTCCTCCATCCAGTCCCTCTTCCCTGCCTGCCTTCCTCCTGCTGCTTCCCAGAACTTCATAGCCTCCTCTTGATGAGACCCAGCTGAGGTTGCTGCTGAGGTTAGTGCTCTGCTAGACTACCCTTGCTGGCTTGAGGCCCTTCCAAGTAGAACTCCATTTCATCTTTATCTTCAAACCAAGACTTTGGGTGTTTGCAGCCAGAGCATGAGGATTCCAGTGCCCACTTCCCTCTCTAGTCTGATACAGCACTTCTCTTTCTGTGGGCACCAGGCACACTCACTGGACTGTTACTGGCAGCTCCCTCCCTTAGGGTTATTTTACCTAAAGATGTTTTGTACTTTTGCAAATTTGGTTTCTCCCAAGCCTGCCACAGGTATGTGAGAGGAGATCTTTTGGCTGCACTGAGGTGACGACATTCCCAGCTCGAGCATCAGAAACAGAAGGAAAATGGCAGTTGTTTCTTTAGGACTCTAAGGACTTCAAGGCATGGGGAGGGGATAGGCATATTAATTTGACTGCCAGTCTTATTATCCATTGCTGGCAGTGTGTCCAATTGCAGGCATTAATTCCATTAGGTTCCCTGCTGTCACCATTTCTTAAAACATTTATAAGCTTCTTTTCCATCAAAATAATAGTCAAACTGTCTGGAGCTGACAAAGCTGAAGCAAATTAAGCTGTGTTCCAAATATGGCAGGAGAGACTATGAAAAACAGCAGGATGCACAGGGAAAATGAGCGACAGTAGCAACAGTCCTTTTCATAGCAACCTGCACACACATTGGTAGCAAAAGAAATGTACTACTGCAGGTCAAACATGTAAGTTAATATGCATGCTAACTGGTATTGATATAAAATCCTTGGAAACATGGAAGTATTTGATTTAAAGGCAGATCTTCATGGGCCCCTTGTTATGGTGTGCCACACCCTGTTTACCTGATAGCTTCTTTAAGCAGCACTGCTCGGTTTGCCCATTATTTTGTGCAGCCCCTGGACAGGAACAATTTCTATTCTTGCAATATTTTCCTGAAATAGAAATGCAATGGGAAAAACTTTCCCAGCTGCCTTCTAACTGTCATATACTGCAGCTGTTCCCCAACTTTGTGTCTTTTGGATGTTTGGGCCTCGAGGTTCAGTGGACAACATTGTCTTGTCATGAGAGTCAAAGGCAGATTCATCTGCCTGTCCAGAACAATTCCATTCATGGGAGGAGGTGCTATTTTGTCTTTGCCTCAGGTGGCAGAATGTCTTGGGCCAGCCCTGCAGGACGTGTGTCTCTTTTAACTCTCGCCAGCTCAGTCTGAAGATGGACGTGCTGGGGTGAGCCTTGCAGCTGGGGTGGGGGAGGCAGCTCATGCTTGAGCAGGGGAGCCATTGGAGCATACACTGGTCTGCCATGGACACTCTTGAATAAACCAGTATAATTTGTGCTGCACTGAATGTGCTAGGGTTCTTTGTAATGGGACAGCAATGATCCCTTCAGGACGTGGGCACAGTGGCTTGGTCACGAGAGAGCAACCAAGTCTGCTCGCTGAAGGAGGGCTCCTGGGTGGCTGCGTCTTTGGGGAACATTTCAGTGTTTTGACCTGCACAATGTGGGTGGGTTTGCCTGATCTCAGAGGGAAAGTGAGCCACCTTTGCTTCCCCCCACTCTGTGATCATGCAAAGCTTCTCCATGTATTGACACTGGGATTTGTCTCTTGTTCAGTGTCTTGAACATTCATTCCTATTTTGGTATTTCTGTGAGGAGGGAAATAATCCAAGTCATGTCATCACTAAGCCACAGTGGATTGTGGCACAGGCAGGGGCCAGACTGTCCATTCACTCCCACTTGCCCCTTGTGGCTTCTTGTGTTGTTCAGAACTGGTGAGGGTGGCCTGTTGGGCTGGTTAACAAACAAGGCACAGCCCCACAATAGGCCATGGGACCCAGGTGGTGTTGGGAGTAAGGGGACAGCTACTCTTGACGTGCTAATCTGGACTTGGAGGAGGAAGGCTTGGAAAATAGTCCAATTCCAGATGCTGAGAGAACTGGAGGCATTTATCCCAAGGCCAGACTTGCCAGGTGCTGCAGCAGCCTCTGAGAGTAGCCAAGATGTACAGCAACTCAGTTCTGTTTTATGTCACAAGCAGAGACCGCGATGCTGTAATAGGAAAGTGGTCAGGTCTTGAAATTCTGAATTTCTTCCATTGTCTAGGAATGTACACAGTTTTAAAAAAATCTGTTCCATTCATGTTTCACAGATTGTCAGGGTCATTTGTTCCATTGACATAATTGGATATTTTTTAACCAGAATGTTACGTTACTAATAATTAATACTGATAATTTGCACTACTGTGTACTTGAACAATCTGCTAATGTGCATTAGTTAATGCAAATCGGCACTAATGTGAATTAGTGCAACCCCTCTGCAAAACTTGAGCAATCTGCTAATGTGCATTAGTTAATGCAAATCGGCACTAATGTGAATTAGTGCAACCCCTCTGCAAAACTAAAACAAAGCCAAAAACTGGTCAGAAAGTCTGCAGAATCCTCATGATTTTGAAAAAGTGGGCTCTGTGTGAAATCCACAGGTCAGATTCATGGACATCTGAATTCATTTGAACCCACTGCAAATTTCTTCAGAAACCTATATTAAGGGCACAATCCTATGGCCTTCTGATGTTGTCTGAGGGAGGGCATAGGATGATTTGAAATCCTAGCTCTGACATCTTGCAGTCTTGGATCTGGGATTCCAAAGGCCTTGTTCCCTTTGAGTTGGCATGGAAAGGACCTTGCCAGCAGCCTCCCCAGGGCTACGAATGCTCCTTGGAAGAAAAGGAAGCAAGCTGGGGGGCAGGAGGCTGGGGCCAAGGACTTATGCCAGTTCCTACCAATGTCCCAGTCTCCTTGGCACGTCTTGAAGACAGTCACTTAATAAAAAAACAGGGTATGAAGCATGGTGGCAGTGAATCCTGCAAAGGCTATACATCTGCCTGTATAGTGCAGAGACTTGCATGTATTCTGGGTGGGGGTGATAGAAAAGCACTCTAAGTCTTTAATCACAGGAAAGGTGTCTGAATGCTGGGAAAGTACCTGAATTTAAGTGCACTGTCCTAGTTATTAATGAGTGAGGCAACAGGCAGGTTTCTGTGCAGTTCTGATGATCTCATAAATGTTTGTGTGCAGTGGCTGTTCTCTCACCCTTTGGGACTGAGGCTTCCACTATTTGTGCCGCTAATGCTGCTCAGGTAATGACAGAGGTTGCCAATTTATATTCTTTTTCCTGGCTTTTCCTGTGCCTTTAGCAGCAGGTTGCCGTTCAAACATTTTGTGGGTGATGGAGGATTTCACAGCATGGAGATAAGTATTACCTGCTGGTTTTGACATAAGAAATTGCTGTTAAAGTTGCAGGCATGGGTAGGGCCATTTATTTTTTCTTGGCTACTTGACAAACCCAAAGATGACTGAGCTGGAGATTAGGAGTTGAAACATTCTATATGGTCTTCCCTTCCTTCCTCTAACTCTTGTGGGCTGACTTGATTCATTTTTTCGTTAATCATTTTCTGAGAGGTAAGCTAAAATCTGGTTTTGCACTAATTGGAAGATTGCAGAGGGGGCCCTGTAGCCAGGCAGCTGCCTCCTAAATTTTATCTGGTCCCCATAAATAATAAAGAAATAATTCCATCTGTTACAGAAAACTTAGAAGACCAACAAGAAAGGCTTTCTTTACCATTTCTTTATTCTGTGGAAACACAGTGGCATCTGCCATTTTTGCTAACTGTACTTTCCATTGAGGCTGTACCTGGGCAGTTGACTTATGTGAATATTTGTATCTATTTTTTTTAAATAGCAGGCATGTCTCTCAGATATAGAGCTAGTATGGTAGAACCAGTAGTGATGAAGGGCATGAGGCTGGGAATCAGGAAACCTGGGTTCTCGTCCCCACTCAGCCATGGAACCAAATGGGTGACTTTGGGTCAGCCACAGACTCCCAGTCCAGCCTACCTCACAGGGCTGTTGTTGTGAGGATAAGATACTTGGATTGCACGCTTGAATTCAGTTAGTTATATATCCAGAGGAATAACCCATTGTTTCCACATTCAAATTAATCTGCCCTTCCCCTTGTGAAAAAATTTGTCATCTAAAATCTAGATATTGGATTGCTCGGTTGGCTCAGGGGTCTTTGATTTTCCTTTCTTATTGAAAACAGGGATTCTCAAAGCTGAAACATTACTGCTGGGGCAGAAGGATCTGGCTATCAAAGCAGCATTGACACCTGTTGACTTTGTTGGAATGAACTGCAAGAAATGCAAAATGATACTGTTTTCAACAGCATTTTGAACAGCAAGTGAATCTGTTGATGAAGCACCACCCAAAAGCTTTTGGAAATTCCCTGGACTGAAGGAAAGCTGATTTTAATACACTCAGGCTTCTCTACAGCAGGGATTTAACCCACTCCTTTACAAGGCTTCTTTTCTGTTTTCATTGAGGGAAGAAAAATGAGTCCTTCACATGGGGCTTTACCTGGGGTTTGTATGTCTGTGCTTTTATATATATATATGACTGACCAAGCACAAGGGGCTGCTGTGGTATTACTACACTGTAGCACATTTGTAATTTTTCACAAGGCTTTTATTTCAGTTTGTTGCAATTTAAATTTAACACCAGACTTTCCTTGCTCTAAAAAGCCCATGAAAAAGGCTATAAAGCACAGGAGAGGTTCTGGAGGATGAGGATTTCTGAGAGAAGGATCTCGAAAGCACAATAAATGCCTTGTGCAGAGAAGCTTTTAGAGTCCTGATAAGTAGGATTCTGTAACAGGAAATCAGAAAAAGAAGAGGTGTTGAAGAGGTAGGGGTGGATGAATGCTTATTTGCAGGGGTCACAACATTGGGTGGAACAGCTAAAACCTTAGAAGTCAGAAACAAGAAAGCTGGACAGAAAATGATGGAATAAAATTTAGCAGAGACAGATGTTACATTATTCATTTAGGGAAATGCAGTACAATGCACATATATAAAAAGGATACCTGTCTTGGCCATAGGGTGTGTGAAATGTATCTTGGACTTGCAGTTAATCACAAACTGAACATATATTTTACAATGGCAGTGTGAGGTACAAAAAAAAAAAAAAAAAAGGCAACTGCAGTTTGAGGTTGTAGCTGTAGAAGCATAGTTCCAATGTCACAGACGATGAAGATGATCAGAGGACTAGAAACCAGGTCCTCCAGGGAAAGACTTGAGGAACTGAGTATGTGTAAATTGGAGAAGAGAAGACTTAGGGAGGATATGATGGCATTTTTCAAGAACCTGAAGGGCTGTCAAACAGAAGAGGGCCTTCGTTCTTTGTCATCGAAGACTGTAGGACATGAAATAACAGGTTTAAGTTACAGGAAACAGATTTTAGTTGAGCATTAGGAAAAACTTCCTAATGATCAGATCAGTTTAAAAAAATGGCTCCAACTGCCTAGAGAGACCATGGGCTCCCTGCTGCTAGAGGTATTCAAGCAAAGACTGGACAGCCATCTGTCAGGAATGCTTTAAAACTCAATTCCTGCACTCAGCAGGAGGTTATGCTTGATGGCCTAAATGACCCTTTCCAAGTCTATGATAGAAATTTTCCTGTTATAGCTCTTTCTTGATTTTCTATTAGTCATCTTGATTTTTTTCACTTTTTTTTTTTTTTTTTTTGGTATTTGGGCAAGGACCATAACAATTGCTGAAGTTGCCCAGCAAATTGTCTTGAATGCACATAAATTGCAGTATGATTAAAAAAAAGTTAAGCAAAAACATTTTGCTATTTTTTCTTGAGGAGTCGAGGTAAGTTGCCCCCTACTTTTCCCCCCACCCCAGATTTTAGCCCACAGACCAGCACAGAGGGAAACTCCGGTGCTTAAAGGGAACCAATTTGGACACAGCATGTGTTTGTGTAGTCTGAAAAGTGATGGTGAAAATGAGAGGAAACAAGGGTTTGCTTTTGATTTAGAACGGCAGCAAGGGAATCCTCCACTTATGCATGATCTCTGATAAGAGAGAAAAGATTCTTCTTTGGACCCCTTTTGGGAGGAGAATAGGCTTGGGAAGAACATGGAACGGCCCAGCAGAGGCTGCTCAGTCCCCTGCAGGCTGGATTGGGCCCCAGCGTATGGCCAGAGGCTACCCTCTCCTGCAGTAGGGGCAACAATGTGCTTGGATCCTGTAACAGGGACATGCCAACCTTGCCCTTCTTCCCGTATTTTTTTGCTGATGGAAGGAATGATGCTGAACTTCTGCATGTCACCCAGGTGCCAAACATTCAAGAGCCATGTTATAAAACAAAAGAACACAACTGGTGCCACAGATATTCAGGATGTCTTTCTTCTCTCCTACGGTTTTCCTTTTCCTGCTGGTATTGTAGTTGGTGCTCTTCACACACTCTCCTGGGTTGTCATGATGATTCAGGTTTTTACTATGTAAAGCAGACAGTGGCAGGAACATGCAGATTTGGCTTGCCCAGAAGGCCTGCTCATCACACTTATCAGCAGCACCTTCACTCCAGCTGTGATTTACCTATAAGCTGTCCAGACCACCTAAACTGTGTTGCATTATTTACACAAGAGTGGTCCAGAACCTGAAGCAATCAACTCCAAGTTTATTTAAATTGTAATGCAGGCAACTTCTTACACAACTCCCTGTTCAGTTTTCTTTATCTTAAACCTTAATTTTGAGATGAGATGCAGTATCTTTAGTACTTGGGGGTTCAGCTGATTTTGAATATCCTGAGTTGACTGAAGAAATGTTGTAATTTGGTATATCTCTTGGAGATTCGAGGTTGAAATAAAATACTTGTATACATACAGAAACACTTGGAATACTATGGTTGGCTCCAAGATCTGCCTTCCATGAGAAATACCCAGTGCACCTGTTCACAGGAACCACTGTGAACTCAATGGGAAGCCAAGCACAAATGGAAGCAAGCTGAATGGGGCAAGTCGACATAGCTTGCAGAAGAAAACTCCACTGAGCAGTCCTGTCTGAATACGAGTTTTTGGCTCATTTCCTGGGTTGTTTTGCAAAGTGCTAGCTCCCTGTTGCCCTCATGGTGGGTCTTTGGACTCAAGAGAATGAGAGAGGCTCAGAGGCAGGACAGAACACTGCTCAATGGAAGGAAGGGCTCAGCTCACAGAGGGTTCCCCAGTTGTGCATGGCATTGTCAGGAGGCTGGAAGGGCTTCCCTAGGCATGCTGGAGACAGATACTTGAGCCAGTATGTTGCACAGGCTTAAATTTGGATCCAAACTTATGTCTGCATTAGCCACAGGGAACATTGCACAGATTCAGAAAAAGCAGGAATCTGGACACACATTATTTAGAAAACTGATATTCATTTTGAATTCAACAAACATATTTGCTGAGCAAGATGGTTTGGGATTATCAGACTTAACTGCTGGAACATTCCTCATCTACATATTTAATTGCAAGAGCTGGTTTAATGATATACTAGCTGGTTTGCCAGTGATTTTCCAAGTGGGTGCATCCAGTGCAAAATGCCCTGTTCCAAATTTAATTTTCGGACAGAAAGCTCCATTGCTATGAGCTGAACTTACCTGAAATGTAGGGTAGGATTGGCTTAATGGTCCTTGATTTCTAATCAAACAAATACATCACTTTACCCATATAGACTTGATATGGCCGATTCTGTGCTGGAAGGGGAGACAGAACAAGTAAATGTGTGTTCTGGGCTTTTAGACAGGCTTAGTACCATAGTATAGGGAAATAATAGGACTTATTGGTTGCCAGAAGTGAAGTATTTTTCAGTGTCCCTGCTGTATTACATGAAAACTCCTGGTTTTTTCTTTTCTTTTCTTTTTTAAAGGTATCCAATAACAAAGCAACTGAATAAGCGGATTAGCAAAAGCAGCAGTGGCATAAGCATCATGCCAGGGATGAGCCCCCTTGTACCAGGTCAGCCCACGGGGTCATCCAGCCCAGTGTAGTCAAAACAGCGATGGCTTTTCACAGTTTCCTTGGAGATGCAGGACTAAACCGGGGCCCTTCTGCATACAAAGCATGCATGAGTCCTGCTACTCAGCTACAGTCCTTCTCGAATAAATAACCTGAGGCACAATCCTTTTTTTAAAAAAAATATTAAAATTTTTAAACTAATACTAAAAACATTAATCATTACATACATCGGATTTACTGGGTCAACTCCCTACTACATATTTTTTTTAACATTCTATAGTCATATTTAAATCAGTATATAATAACTTGAAAACATATCTAAATTTACGCCAAGTCCCGTTTCTCCAGCCAATTATAAAAGAAATCCCAAGTTTGATAGAAGTCAGTGTCTTCTTTCTCCTTCAATGATAAAGTCAATCTATCCATTTCTGTGCAGTCCAAGATCTTTCTTAAAATCAATTCAGCAGTGGGTAGCTCCTCACTTTTCCAACATTGAGCAAATGCAATCCTCACCGCTGTGATTAAGTGTAACATCAAATACATTTCCTGTCTATTAATGTCTTCTGGTATGATGCCTAACAAGAAAACTTCAGGTTTAAAAGCAAAGGGTTTTTGTAGTATTTCCTCCAGCCATTTATGTATTTTAAGCCAATACTTTTTTTGCATTATCACAAGTCCACCACATATGATAAAAAGTACCCACTTTATGTTTACATTTCCAACATCTATTTGACAGATTTGGAAACATCTTAGCTAATCGACTTGGCAACAAATACCATTTATAGAACATTTTATATAAATTTTCTTTATATAAAGTTGCTAATGTTACCTTAATATTTCTCTCCCATAGTTTTTGCCACTTTTCTAGTTCAACATTATATCCAAAGTTTTGTGCCCATGTTATCATAGTTTCCTTAACCTGTTCCCCTTCCATTTTCCTATCAAGTAAAAAATCATATAATCTTTTAATCATTTTCTCATCTGTTTTAAGCATCACTTGATCAAACGCTGTTAAGTCTCTGTAAAACCCCCGTGCTCTGTGATCTTTACCATATCTCGATTGCATCTGCACCTTACACCACCAGGAGATATTAAGCCCCTGTTCTTGTATTTCTTGATCTAGTTTCAGGCCACCGTCCTTATCCAAAATATCGTCATATCTTATAATCCCTTCAAAATTCAATACATTTGGATATACAAAAGCTTCCATAGGTGAAAGCCATCTTGGTAGTTTATTATACATTTTTAACTTTAGCTTTTCCCACACCGACATTAATGATCTTCTGATAAAATGACTCAGAAAAGACCCATGTGACTTAGCTTTCTCGTACCACATATAAGCGTGCCAACCCATCTGCAAGTCATGACCTTCAAGATACAAGATTCTCTTATTTCGCAAAGTTATCCATTCTTTTAGCCAGGTTAAAACAGATGCTTGATAATACAACATCCAATCAGGAAGGCCAAAACCTCCATTCTTTTTAGCTTCCTGAAGCATTTTTAATTTAATCCTTGGTTTCTTTTTTCTCCAGATAAATCTCGAATTTTGAAAATTTAGGTCATCAAAGAATTTTTTATCAATTTTTACGGGAATCATTTGGAACAAAAACAAAAGTTTAGGTAATATATTCATTTTAACCAGTGCTATTCTTCCCATCAACGATAATTGTAAATTGGCCCATTTTTCCAAATCATCTTTAACATCCTTCAATAGTTTATCATAATTATCTTCTTTCATAGTAGTACATTTGGCTGTAAGATAGATTCTCAAATATTTAATCTTTTTAACAATCTGCAAATCTACTTGTTCCTGGAGTCTTTCTTTTTGGTCTGATGTAAAGTTTTTAACTAACAGTTTCGTTTTTTCTCTATTTATTTTCATTCCCGTAACCTCACCATATTCTTCAATCTGTTGTAAAAGTTTAGGCATTGTTACAAAGGGTTCCTCCGTTATGAAGACCAAATAATCTGCGAATGCTTGCAATTTATAACTTTCATCCCTAATTCTAGTACCTGGCACAATCCTGTGTACTATAGACATAAAAAGGCCTACAATTCCTACCATGTTGGCTGGGGCATGCTGGGACTTATAGGTCTTTTTTCTGTCTAAACTGGCATAGGATCGTGCCTTCAATTACCATGGGGCTGAGGAGACTTTTTTCCATTGAGGGCTACAGTCCTTTCAGGTAAACTGTCAAGTGCCAAAAGTTGCAATTTCAGGGAGTTACAAAGCTCCCTTCTCTTGCTGTGCTACTACCTGCCTCCATCTCTGCTGAGCCACAGGTCCCCCGACCCTTACATGGCAGAATTGTAGCATTTGCTACTTCTGGCCAGAGATGAGAAAGGGCCATGTTTTTGAGAGGCCTCGTTGCATAGGAGAGAGTGCATCAGAGAGAGCTCTGTGTTAAACATTTCCCCCTGATATTTCAGTCTATTGCATGCAGGGAGTTGTATATGGGAAAGCATTCAAAAGCATGACCACCCCGGTACACCAGTGTGGCTGAATGGTACAGCCATGAATGCTACCCCCTGTCTAACAGGCTGAAATGCTTTTAGGGCTGTAAGGGGGACATGTGGGGGAAGAGAGTGTTCACCTCAAGTGTTCACCGTGCCATGAAAGACCTCTGTGGTGGCAAAACACAAGTCAGACTACTTTATAGCATTGACAGAGCAAAAGGGCAGGCAAGGTCCTCCTTGCTTGAACACACAGCCTCAGGCATCCGTTAACAAGGTACTTTATGCATGGTCTGGAGCTTGGAGAGAGGCATGCATCAGAATTTACATCTGTCTGCAAGAAATGCCTTCACTGATGCTCCTGGGCTGCTGCTGCTTGTCTGCAGTATTATGAAGGATTGTGTACCACTTTGGGCCAACTGCTTTAACTGGGTAGTAGTTCATAAAGAGTTGTCTTGTTATTTTAGAAACTAGCTAAGATGAGGGTGATGAAAGCATCTAAATACACACCATTCAAAAATTCTGATGGTTGATTAAATTTTTTTAATCTGTTTTTTATTCAAAACTGTTCTCTTTTTAAATATCTTAAACCTTTCTAGAAAAGCGATTTGAATATAATACAAAATGCATGAAGGGGACAGTTCAAACATAATGCATTCAAGTGTTTATGCATGGTAAGTTTTGCTCAGCCTTTTCATTTATGGAAAATGAAATTTTCCTTTCAGTTGGGCTGCACTATACAGACTCATCCAGTGGGGGAATGCCTTGAGAGAAGTGGAGCTTTCCAAAAATAAAATCTGCATATCCTAATGTTTGAGTAGAGAAGCACTTTTAGAAATAAGTATTATAATTTCAACAGAAATGCATTATACCCCACCTCAGCATGACAACTGTGACCAGGTGACTTATGTGCTTGTCCCGTCTGCTGTTCACATGCTCATTGCTGAGAGGCAACTTCAAGGCCCAGCTGTTCCTTTAGGTAGCTCTTTATTTATCTTGATCTTTATCCTGGACTTGGACTGAACAGCCTTTCAAATGTCTTCCAGTTAGAGGACAGTCCTCTGGTATCTCTTCCGATGGAGGACTGACCTCTCTAAAAGTGGACACATGGCTACTCTAACTCCACTGCATGGCAGCAAGGCTGGCCAGGTTTACATACAATGGGATTATATGCAGAATCCAGTGAGTTCTGGAACATGAAGGTGGCGTTCTGCATCTGAATGGTTCAGCAGCACTTTTTAAAGGTGCCGGTCCTACCAGAGGGGCATGGGGAGATTTGGTACTCTGTCTCAGGTGGCAAAATAGATTGGACTGATGGTACAAATCATAAGGGGTTTGTTGTTTTTTATAGCTCTTCTGATTGCATGCCCATGCTATTTTTTATCTATGTAAAAGGTGGGTGTCAGATGTTGATTGCTAATAGTGCTTGATCTGCTCAGTACCAGCAATAAGATTCATTTAGTCTGGTTGATTTTAATGAGAATAACAAAGAGCTACAAAGTGGACAGATTAACAGGTACCTGGATCTGCTGCAAACAGCTGCAGTTCCATCAGCACCGCTTCTTTCGGTTTCAGCATGGTGGAGCTGCCCTCTACTGTTCTGTGTCTGTAAGAATGCAATTGTTTATTGTTTAGGAAACAGCCTGCATAATTCTCACTTCCATGAGATGTAGTGATGCTGACTAATTTGGACAGATTTAAATGGGTTTGGACAAAGTCATGGAGGAGGAGCCTATCAATGGCTCCTAGTCTTGATGGCTATGTTACCTCCAATATCAGAGGCACTTTGCTTATGTACACCAGTTGCTGGGGAACATGGTTGGGAAGGTGCTCTTGCGCTCATGTTCTATTTGTTGATTTCCCCTTGAGGCAGCGGGGTGGACAGTGTATGGGCAGAAAGATGGACCAGATGGAGTGTGGTCTTTTCTTTTAAAAACTGCAAGAATTATCTGATGCTGATTCAGATCAATAGCCTGCTTAATGTATTATGGACTACCTTGCCAAAAAGCAGAATAACACACAGCCCTATTTCCTGTACCTGGTATCTGAGATCTTTCAAATAGAGAGATGCCAAGGAACAATCAGAGAACCTCTTGTATACTAAACATTCATTTCTTATTGTTTTATAACCCTTCTGCTAAAGCAAGTTTAGGAAGAATTTAGATCTGGATCTGATTTGGATCTGGGTGATCTGTAGTGATTCAGCAAGGATTCCTAACTCCCAGCTGTTTAACCATAGAAACAAGAAAAAGATCCCACCTCAAGACAACTGTGGACCCCATTTGTTCTGGTGCTCAGAACAAAGTCCAGACTCAGAATACTTTAATTCTAAGGGTTTGTCTTTTCACCAGGCTATGGTGAGCGGATTTCTGGGCTCTGGTAAAAGCAACAGAGTAGATCCAGCACAGCCGAAGTCTGCTCATGCTTGCACTGAAGTATATGACAAACTTCTCCAGAACTGTGTGTGCAGAAAGGGGATGGAGCCCTCTGAACTCAGAATGTTGGAAAGTAGCCAGAATCTATCCCTCCAAGAGCAGTTGGGCACCTGCTGTAGAATGTCCCATTCTTCAAGGCAGAAGATGGCACGATCTCTCTGTCAGTGTGTAACAAGAATATTGGCAATCAGGTTGGGAAAGGAAGGATGCTCTGCTCAGGTTCATTGCCTTGGGGGAAACATTCATCCCTGCTCTACCTGCTGTAACTAACTGGTGGATAGCAAGATGGGATTGCCAGTGGGCCTCCAATGCCATCCCAGAAGAAACCCACCTGTGAATTTCTTCTCTGCCCCTTGTCATTTTGAAGCTGCACTGTGCTTCTTGGGCATTGGGTCCGGAGTCTATTACCTTAGCAACTTTCACAATTCTGGCATGGCTTTTTGGTGGCTCCTGAATGGTGATGTAGAGAGAATGATGGAAGGGTTTAAAATGATGCATGGTGTGGAGAAAGTGGAAAGGGAGGCATTTTTTCCTTTCTCCCATGGTGCCAGAACCCAGGGTCATCTCATGAAGCTGATTGGTGTGGGGTTCAGGACTTCTTCACACAATGTATAGTTAAACTATGGCATTTGCAGGAGGTGGGATGACCACCCCTTTGAAAGGGGATTGGGCAATTCATGGAGGAGAAGGCTGTCAATCAGTAGCCTTACAGATTATGCATTGCCTCTGTTATCAAAGGCGGTATGCCTGCATAGGCCCTTTGCTGAGGAGCTGGGGTTGGTGGAACTTCTTTGCCCATCCTTCCTAGGGGATCTTGTGTACACTGACTGGCAACTGTGTGAGCGGCATGCTGGACCACTGGCCTAATCCAGCATGCCCTTTCTTGTGCTCTTATATTCTTATGTAATGGAGCCAGGGCTTGCAAGGAACCTTTCTGCCACCAGATTCTTTGCATAGTATTTCCCGCTTGCCCTGAGCTTAGCTACAATTTGCCCAACCACTACATGCTCTATTCTGTGTAATGCAAAATTTTTGAGCTGGCTTAGTCTTGAGTAGGCAGTTAAGACCCATGAACCATACCAAAAACAGTTTCCTCATCTCCCACCCCAATTCCTCATAGAGCTCTTTTGTAGAAACTCTGAAAAATGATTGTTTCTGTTTGGGCCAAGGACATCTAAGGGTAATAACAGTAGCAGCAGGATTGTTTTCTTTGGATAGAAGGGTTGGGTCTTTGCAAAAATAGTCTCATTTCCCAGTTAATTGTTAACCAGCTGATCCAAGGATTTGTTCTATCAAATGCTGAAGCATTTCCAGAATGAGGTGCCTGATGGAACACCTCTCCCAGTCTGGCCCTACCTGTGCGCTATGTTCCTCGTCTCAGGCTCTCCTCCAGGTGCCTCCTCTGAGTGAAGCTCAGAGGATAACGTCAAGGGAGGGGAGGACCTTTTCCTTGACCCTCAATCATTGAACACCCCCCCCCCCCAATGAAATCCTTCTGGCACCAACATTGACATACTTTCAGTGCCAAGTTAAGTCGTTCCTCTTCTCCAAGGTATTTTACAGCGTGTGATAAGGCACTCTTTACTGTTATTTCATTTCTATACCACTGCACAGCTGAAGCTTTCTGGGCAGTTTGTAGTTGGATTTCTATTATTGTTCATAATTGCTTTTCCATGTAAATTATATCTGTCTTATGTTTTGCTGTATATTATATTTTCAAGGTTTTAATCTTTTATAAACTGTCCACAGAACTTTGGCTATTGGGCTGTGTAGAAATAATTAAATAAACAAAAGCTCTGGGGCACCTTTGAAAAACTCTTATTGTTCTAAGTCCAGAGGTATCCATGCATCTCTCTCAAGCACAGTCTTCTAAGCGTCATCTTTGTGCCGCTTTGGCATCACAGTGGGAATTAAATCCTTTCCCTGTTTAGTTTGTTGCTAATAGCTTTACACAAGCGGGCATCCACATGAGGCTGATATGCGGCAGCTCTTCCAAACCCTAGGGCACGTGTGCATGGTTTGTGTTGGGTTCCACTCCAGCGCAAGCTTTGCAAACAAAAGGTCTGGGTTCTGACCTCCATGTCTGCAGATATGTCTGGAAAACCCCCTGCCTGGAATCATGTGGAGCCACTGCCAGTCAGTGCTGACAATACTCGGCTAGAGAGGTCAAGGATTGACTCAATATGAGGCAGCTTTCTGTGACCTGTGATGATGTTCCTTCCCCAACCGTGTGTTGATTGGTACTTTCCATACGAATCTAATGCAGCAACGAGCATCTGCCTGGTGAATGGGCAGCAAGCGGTTGCCAAGCATACTGTGGGGATGGCAGGTGGCATTGCAATGTTAGCACTTGTTGCTACTTTCGATTGTTGAGCATGGAATAATGATCAGACTTAGAGATGCAAGTCCTGCATCCTGGTGGTTTCCCTAATAATCTCCTTCCCCTGTGCTAAATTGCCACTCACACTTCTAAGCCGTCCTGAGATATTTATATAAAGGATGGCATACCAATGCTTTAAATAAATAAATGAGTGAGTTCACTTGCACAGCTTACTTCTGAGCAAACCCTTGCTTGGGGTTGTGCTAAGCCAGGGCTAATGGACTCAGGACTGAAACTCTCCTGCTGATTTTACAAACCCAGGGAACCAGAACATCTTACCGTTATTCACCAAAGGCACAATTCCACACATATTTAGGCAGAATGAAGTCCTACGCTCCCAGCATTCCCCAGCCAGTCTTTAAAGAGGGGGTTCATTTTGTTTTAGCAGCTGTCCTGTATCTTTTGCCAAATTCAAGAGAAATGACGCCTTTTGTAACATCTTCAGAGAGCAGGGGGAGAAGATACAGAAATTATACAAGAACAGCAGGAAATGAGTTGGCAAAATTAGAGGCCTTTCTATAGGAAACAACTCATTAACTTGCCTGCAGGCTGTATCCCAGAAGTGATAAAATATCCATCAGTTATTTGAACAATAATACTTTACAAACCATGAATTATACTATCTGGAGTTTAACTGGAGCTGCAGTTGAGTCCAAGAGAGTTCAGGATCATTGAAAACAGACTCTCCCAACTTGGGCCCTCCAGATGGGTTCAGGTACATCTTCCTGAAGGCCTCAGCCAAAGTGACTGGGAGATTATCACACATGTAGATGCATGTTTCGGTGTTGGGGAAATTCAAATAAATCCTGGTGGGAAAAGGTTGCTTATATGTGCCTTTGTTTTATATAATCAAAGCTGCAACATCTCTCTGCCTCTTTCTCAGAGAGTACCATAATTCCAAGGCAGGCTTCTGTTTAGTGTTATTTTCAAGCTGTTCCTTTGAGAGATAGCTACTACCTTTGGCTGGAAAAGCCTTTGCAGAATGGGGCTCCCAAGGAAAGTTAACCCCTGGCTATTCTTGGGCTAACACCAAACAAAGCTGAAATGGCAGCCAGACAGGTTTTTCTAGCAGTATTGCAGTCACCCTCATTTGCATGCCAAGACCCACAATAATCCCTGTGCCTCAGTGATCTTTATGTTAATCTCTTGTAATCAGCCCTATTAATTCTCCTCTGCAGATCTCTCACATTCTTTTTCATTGTGTTCCCTTTATTTTGTCATCACCTGGTCAGTTGCTATGTCATGTGACTCAGAATCCATAAAACACCCTGCATATGTTCTAAAAGCTTGTAGTTGGCAGTGAGGACCATGCTGTGGTATGTAAACTGCAGTGGGACTGGGTGATCTCACCAATGCTGCGTTCAAGGCAATTTAAATCTTCCCTATGGGTCTAAGTATTCATTCCTGCCATTGGTAAGGAGACTGACAAAGGCAAGCAATTAAGCATCTTTGCAGCCCTGAAGAGGGAAACCATTGCCCCATTTTCCAGGAGAGTAATTATGTCTATTATCCAAAGTGCTAAAATGGAAGATTGAATTTTATTTTATTCTTTGAAGGTTGTATATCCCATTCTTTGACTGCAAATTTCCCAGAACAGTTCTCCAAGTGATGCAATTATGACAGAAATCAGAATATAACCTCAAAAGTTCATCATAAGGTATGTTAAACAATGCATAAGCATCAGCAACTGAAAAGGTCGGAGCCTAGGAACCAAGTGCCTTGCTAGGTGAGGCCAAAGGCCTATCCAGGATCCTTCACTTCATGGTGGTCACCAGATGCCATGGATCACCCTTCACCAGGCCATGAGAGCAAAGGCCTTCTCCAGTGTTATTCCCCAAGGACTGGTATTCAGAGGCACCAGATGCCTTGTTAGAGTATGCCAAGTGACAAACAGCTGAGCATGCTTAATGATAACTAATTTGAAGCTACAAAATAAGAAGTAGTAATTGTACTGAAGGGAAGGCCCAAGTGTCATGGCTCCTCAAAAACAAACTCACAGCAGCTTCTCTGAGAAGGAGAGAAGCCCAGTCGGCTCCCACCTTCCTTACTGCTCCGCATGACTTCTCTCTTTCTGACTTACCCAGTGGACTGGAGAATAAACGCCGGTCCCCCTGTCTTGGAGTGTGTTCAACTGTCTCAGTTGTCCTTTCATATCAAGGAACAGCGACTCAAAAAAACTCTGCGTAGACATGTTTACTAGCACTTACTCTTTGGAAAGTCAGCATAGGAGAGGGCTGCATTCACTTTTGCGAATTGGTTCTGGATGAAGGGAATGAGGGTACTGATCCTGATGGGGTTAACCCATGGGAGGTGGTGAGATGGCATCTCACCACCTCCCATGGGTCTCCCCCTCTTGTCCCTTCCCCCCCTCCTTTTTTTTGGTGAGGGGGCAGGAGCACCTGTCATTTTTTCCTCCCTTTTAGTAAAAATAGTAAAAAAAATCAAATTCTTCACTTGATGGGGCAGGAGCAGCAACTTTTCTTTTTAACACTCTGAGCACATCTGTTTTCCGCCTGCTCCTCCTCCTTCAATTGCATCTGTGTGTAACCCAAGATCACATTTTCAACACAGTAGGAATTGCTCCATATTCATTACAGTTGCCCCTACAGTGGCAAAAGCTGTTTGCATAACTATAAAAGTATAAATGCTCTCTGACAAACAGAAGGAGCTCTGGTGTCAACCCCACCCAGGTCAAAGCTTACTTCAGGCTTTCACTTATTATTGTGTATGGTATAAATATTAAAAAACCAGATAAACAGATTTCTAGAAAAATCTTAAAATGTTGATTTAATTAGCAAATTTGGAGAAGGGAGTGATTTTTCTTAAAGGCATAATTCAGAATTGATCATACTTATCTAGCCTGAAAGGGGCATATTCCATCTTTGTTTTGTAAGTTTCCATTTTTAGGACTGCTTAGTAATAATGAGATAATTAAAACTGTGAGCCTTATTTTATGAGACCGTTGATAATATCAGCTGTGAAATCATCTTAACACAAAAAGGTTTAAGTGTGTGCTGATTTTAGAATGAAGTTGCTTTTCACTGGAAGTTCACAAGCCTGTGTCCATGTCAGCTAAACAGGTTATTCAAAGATAGATAGCAGACTTTGTCCTTAGATGAAATTATTAGGTTTTAAAGTCTAAGAACAAGAAATGTTTAGGAAATATTATTTCCTGTTAAGCTATTAAAATCTAAGGCTCTTTAGTAATGGTCCTGTTTAAAAGAACCAGAAATCATATGGGATTTGTTAGAATTTGCTGTTATTCTTTGAGGATATGTATATAAAAATTAAAAATGGATGAAAATGTTTCCCCTGAAACAAACGAGCCTTTTCTCAGGCACACTTTCCTTTTCCCAGTCTGCCCAGTCAGTAAGGTCACTGGGTAAAATGTCCTGGTGATTCAGCATGGGGCAAAGACCCTGCTGGAATCCAGTTTCAGGTTGGCGGCCCCATTTCTTTGGAATTCCCTGTCTGTGGAGGTTAAGCAGGTGCCAACCTGGAAGCACCTTTATTGCAGGAAGCCTTCTTTGAACTAGCCAGCCTTGCTTTTATTGATTTTGTTTTAATGTGGTTTTTTTCTACTTTTGATTGTGTACTACTCCAAAATCTCAATACTGGGATATAAAGTGGCAAATAAATTTTGTAAAGGGAAAGCAAGAAAAAGAAGGAGCATTGCACCCACCTAGAACATTTTTTTTCTGGTGGGTATTAATTAGCTGACAGCCAAGGCCTTCCTAAACACTGGAGCTATAGTTTGAAACTCCCAGTGAAGGCTAGATCCATAACTCCAGTTCTGAATGGTTTGTACTGGGGAGAGACAGGGCTGGTCCAAGACATTTCACTGTATGAGCTGGAGCAGCAAAGGGCATCCCACTTCCTAAGTCAGGATACAGAGTACTCAAGGCAATTGAGGCAGAAAACCACCCCTTACACCCTGAATAAACTCTGACAGGAAAAACACAGTGATAAAATATTTTTTAAAAATGATCTGTGTGCTGCTTTGCCATTACATCCCCAAATCAGTTCTCTGGGATAGCAGCCACACTGTGCCTAGGGGAAGAGCAGGCCCTGGGGAGAGAATTCAAGAGCTGGAGCAGTCCATGGTATACGCAGGTGTGGCAGATGGGTAGGTATGGATAATAAGGCTCTTGCTTCCTTCTCCTCCCCTTCCTTCTTGAGAGGGTGATAAGAGAAGGTGGAAATTGCTGGTCTTCCCGTCTCCAAGGGCAGAGAAATTATGCTCTAGCCGCCGCATCTCTCTGAACAGCAAAGATTTGCAAAAAGGCCCAGGATAAATTCATTCCATTGCTCATGTCTTCAGGTTGACCAAATGGCAAGATATTCAAAGAGAGGAGGAGCTTTGCTGATGCGGCTAATCTGGACATGGGTGTGAAGCCACAACATACTTTAACCATTTGGCGCATGTTGGTGGCTTGAACGGAGTCTAAGAAGCCAGGGGAGACCTGCTCTCCCCCGCAGAGGAAGGCAGGACGTGCTCCAAGGGAGCAAAGCCCAGGGAGCCAAGGCTCCATTTGGATGCCAGGAAGCACTTCCTGACAGTCAGGACCCTGAGGGGGTGGAATGGGCTTCCCTGGGAGGTGGTTGAGACCCCATCGTTGTGGGTGTTCAAGGATAGGCTGGTCGTCCACATGGTGGGCATGTCGTGAGCGGAGCCAGCTGGAGCCGGGGGTCAGACCAGATGGCCTGGGAGGCCCCTTCTGACTCGCTCTACTTCTATGTTTCTAAGCCACACTTTTTCTCTGTTCAACAACATCCTTTCTGGCCATGTAGAGGCAACTATTGCTCATCAAAGCCTGCAGGATGTGTGGCTGTTTTAGTCCCTTGGCGCCTGCATTGTCAGGCTGGACTGGAAAGAGAAGGCAAAGTATGCTCTTTATCTTTCAGTCCTGTTGGTGTTTTTCTCAGTGCCGGGTACATGCTAGTCTTTCATTGTATCCAAATGCTTCTTTTTGTGTCTTCCTGTTTAATAGCACTGAACATCTGTGCAAGTCTCCTGCTTCGATAGAACAATTGCATGATTATGTTTGCAGCCTGCTAAATATGCTGGATTCATTCTTTGGAAATTTTCAGTGCACATATTCTACCTTGTAGGTCATTATTGCTGCCCTGAATCTGGCAAAAGGTGACCCAGAACTTTGAAGCTTCTGTTGTCAGTGACGGGAGATCTTGACACAATCCGGGTGAGTCAGAGTGGAAGGATCAAGGTGCTTCTTTCATTGCTCAGCTGGAAATACAAACCATTCAAAGCAGGGATAGTGTAGTGCCAGAAGGGTGGTATGGCGTTTTTGCTTTATTTGTTTCTCTGTTAATTTTCCTCTGATTGACGATAATTGGACAGGACAGCTGCAATTTGTGCAAAGAGTTTGCTGTAATTTCAGAGAAATGTTGGCATTTTCACTGTTACTAAAAAGCATAAACGACACACACTCTGCCACTCCCTGGCCTACTATGCATCTGATTCCCAATGCTTTTCCCAAAGGCAGTGATGGTTTTTATTTTGCAGGGCGTACAAAACTAGAGTTAATAGAAAACATTTTGTAGGAATCCTGCCAGATGGTTTTATTTAATCATAATTATCACACCTTTACTTTTTAAAAAATCTCAGTGTGCTAATTTGTTAGATACATATTGGTTATTCAAAGATATTATGAAAAGGGTCTCAGTGATGTACATGGTGCTTTATCAGATAACCTAAAGAAGAATCCCATGGAAAAGTCAAATTTAACAAAGACAACTGTAGGATTGGTTATTACCACTTCCAAAATAAATTTATTTTTTTAAGCACACTGATTTCACTCCCCTGCCCCCGGTGAGTGAGTGAGAGAGAGAGAGAGAGAGAGAGAGAGAGAGAGAGATTTTTACCAGAAACTGCCTCTCCACTAAAGAACATCCAGATTACTTAGTTAGGGAAAATAATACTTCTGAAGAGTTGTAATGTGATGAGCAGTAGTTAAACTTCTTGTAGTTAAATTATTAAGTTATTTTTCTTGTAGTTGAATGGTAAGTGCAATGATTGAATGAGAAATGCTTCAAATGACTGTTAAATTACTCTTGCTAATAATTTGCTACTGTGCTTTATCTATTAAAATTATTTTCATTTATTAGGGGGAAACCCTGATTATGTAAAGAAGCACAGGGGTTTTCCAGTCAACAATTTTGGAATGTCTTCCCCAAGGAGATTCTGGGACTTACCCTTCCTCCTCACTCATACTAAAGCAAGTTCTAAAAACAGATAATGTTTAGAGCATTGCAGCCTTTCTGTTTAGTATTTTTGTTTTATGTGTTTTCTCTTCCTGTTCAAATTGTTGCAATTTGATGTTTTTCAGTTGGTAAGACATGCTGTGTATCATTGATATAGGATGCAGTCTTATGGTATCCCAACTTATAGGGTTTTTCAGCCTTTCTTCCTCACAAGGAAGGGAAAAACATTCAGATGGTCAGAACTGGCTGTCTAAATATTTTGCAGAGTAAGGGGAGTGCAAAGGCGATTAAAAGCCAGTGCTGAACCATGAATCTGGGAGACCTGGGTTCTAGGCCTCACTTGGCCAGTGAAGCTCTCATTGACTGGGCAGTCACTCACTCTCAGCCCAACCTACCTATTGTTGCTGTGAGAATAAAATGGAGCAATGTAAGCCACTTTGGGTTCCCCTCAAGGGGAAAAACGGTGGGATATAAATGCTGTGTGATAGTGGATTGAATTGCCTACTGGATGCTGATAGTCCAGTAGTCTGGAGGGTTATGGACAGCCATTCCGGATGCCACTTTTTGTCCCTAAACAGATGAGCTGATATCCAAGAACTCAGTGGAGTCTTTTTTGATTTTGCCAAAGTTTACTGCCATACATTTGGTCCAGGGGATCTTAAAGGTTTCATAGAATTATAGAACAATAGATTTGGAAGGGGCCATGAAGGTCATCGGGTCCAACCCCCTGCTGTTATAGGTCACCATCAATGAGCTAATTATGAACTCGGGTTGTGAATGCTGGTGATAGGACTGGAACCAATGTGGGAACACTGAAAATCAAGAAGTTGTCTGCATGGTTTGAGGAAATCTTAAGGAAGGGGGACTGTCCAGTGAGGACTAAACATGGCCAATGGTCATAGAATGCTGAACATTTTTGGTGTGGGAGGAATGAAAAGTGGGGATTAGAATGGAGTGTAGAGAATGAAGAAGGTATGACTGGCTGGAAGCCTGAACAGGTAGACTCCGCAGGTTCTCTAATAGAGAAGCTTGTCTATTTCCAACATGAGGGCTAATCTCTGTAAGTAGACATGTGGAAAACCAAGGTTCAAATCTGTGTTCCCTTATGAAGTTTTCTAGGTAACCTCAGAGAAATTACTGAATCTCTTTACTCAGGGAAATTACTGAATTGATGCACAGGGTTCTTGTGAGCAAAAAAGTTGCTCTGAGCTGTTTGGCGTAAGTAGTGGGGTGGGGAACAAGGAAGAAAACGAGGGTTACCTAGGTTCATCCAACCCAATATTGCTTCTACTTCTGTCTGCAGCAGGTTCATAAGAAGATTGTGTTGTCAGGAGGGCTTTCCCTGATCCTCCATCTCTGTTTTTGTGGGTTTACTTTTAATAATCTGTATAGCAACCTCAGTGTCTATAAATTAAAGATGGCTGTTAAGAAGAGTTAAGCAAATTGACTTTGCTTTCTCATTTATCCAATTCCCCACCACCACTTTTTCCTGAATCAGCATTCTCTTGAGCTGGAAAGCTTGCTAAGGCATTTCCCCAAGGTTGTATTTTTAGTTTTGTTGGAGCAATTAGATCCATGTACACTGGCCTATTTTCTGGTATTTTACCTGCAGCTGGCCCTGGGGCTTTTGTCACTCTGTGAACACCAGAGACTCAGAGGAGCCAATAAGATTTCTTTTATGAGGACTGCCTTCTCTTGGAAAATAGAAGCTTTCCACTACCTAGTCATGTCTTATAACACTTTAGCTCATTCCTGAGAGCACAACATAGATGCAATTTATTTGGATGGTGCGGAAACTGTTTCATGTTTATCTCCAGATTCCTAAAGGGAAAAGATGAGAAATTTTGCAGTGGAGTCAGGGGTGGAGAATATGATATTATAAGGGTATGATCCCATATGTGTTTAGATAGAAAAAAAATCCTACAACTCCCAGCATCCAGCTGGGGGATGTTAGGAATTGCAAGAAGTTTTTCTGTCTTAACATCATTATTGGAGACTTGGGTTGAGCGATTCACTTCCAGATTCGACTTGAGTCATGCCTGTGACTTGACTTGAACTTGACTCAGGAGCAACAAGTGAGTGATCGACTCAAGATTTCTACCTATTTTATGACCAGGTCGCTCCAGGGCTTACCATGGGACATGATATCCTGGAAGGGGAGGCACAAAGACAGCATAGGCAGTGGGAGGGAGGGAGATTCAAGGGGGTGGGGGCAAGATAGGGATTTTGTTTGTTTAAATAAATCATGGTGGAAGTAAAGGACTTCAGTGCATCACTGAGAGCAGGGCAGATGGGAACATCAGGGGATTACAACTCTCTCACCCCCCACCCCACCGCCTCCCTTTTTTCTGTTAAAGTTGGCTCTTGAGACTTGAGGGCTGAGACTCGACTTGAAATGTCTTGCAATGACTTGAGACTCAACTTGGACTTGAGACTGGACTTAAGACTTGGAGTAAAGGACTTGAACCATTACTGCTAAGGATGCAGAGGATTGTGCCTTTAATGCTTCATGGCAGAACTCCCACAGTTTTGAGCAAGTGCTGGCTGTCCTGTCCAAGCCGACAGTGGCTGCCAGCTCCAATGTCAGTGCGGTGGTGTATCTTCTCTGAGCTTTAGTCTGACAATGCAGGAGGCTGCCCATGGTGCTGAACCTATTTTGGGCCTTGTGTTCAGCACCATGGACAGTGCCTTTCAAGTTCGGACTAGCTTCCAGACACTGGAGCCCCCAGTCTGCCCTGTTTAAAGGTAAAGAGGTGTGCCAAATGTTGTCAGTCAACAGTCAGCACCTGAATGGCAGACTGAACAGGGAGACCCACAAGGTCACCTCCCCTATTATGGCACGATGTACAGTATCTCTACTCACGTTATAATAATTATCTCTAAATATACACCAAAACATATAAATTAGCAAATGCAATTTTTATGCAACTTACTCTTCTGCTAGACCTTCTCTTTTGCTGATGCATTTCTTCTTTTGGGCAGGAGGCAACAATAAGTGGCCATCCTACTCAATATCATCAAGCAGGATCTATGGGTTTGCCTCATTCCCCTCCCCGCTTCAAGGTATTGGTGTTGCTGAGTTCCTTTAGATTTCCAGGCCCCAGTAAAATGAACCCTCCCACATTGCTGTGCCTCTGAGACAGGAGTAAACAATTTTGGGAGGTCTGTGGGCCATTTAGCAGTTTGCAGTCTATGAGGCATCCCCTCCCAATGGTATTGCTTAATTTTTAAAGGAAAATTTGACTATATTTTTTAACAAAAAACAAAATAAAAATAATAGAAGTTGTGTACATTTGTGCTGCTCTTCTCAAAGGGATAACAAGATAGTGATGACCATGCCAAAGTGCGGTTTGGTCATTCGGGGAGTGGCTGTCAAAGGCAGAAGCATAGAGCTTCTAGGAAAAAACAGTTGAACAAAACCAGGGTTGTGGTTAGAGCAGGCAGGGTTGTACCCTTTAGGCCCCTAGGGTACTGCCTGGAGGACCAAGAGGCAAGAATCATATATGGTAAAAGTGACTGTCCAAGAACAGCCCACACTGCCTAGGTTATGCACAGGGTGGGTTGGTTGCCAATGTCCTGCCATGTGAACCTCCCAGTGGCCCTACAAAGCCAGTCAATAACCTGGTTCACACAACAGTATACATCATGCTGGGTGGTCTCAGGGTAGCTTGTCATGATAACTGAAGCAGGAGGTTCTTTTGTCTCACTAAGGACACACAGCTAGTGGCTAGATTCTTTATGGTTGTTTGTTTCCAGGGTGGGTTGTTTTGACATCTGAACCCAGTAGGGTGATTTCACTGTGGGCTGTTGGGAATGGCTAGTGAGTCACCCAACAAGATCAGCAAACATCCCTGCCACTCCTATTCACACAAGTGCCCTTATTGTCCTTTCTCACCCTTCTCATGGCCTCTACCATGTGCTCCAAAAATTACAAGAAAGAACATCAGAGAGCACCCCAAATTAACTCTTAACCTTTATTAGTATCGGTTTTGTGCACGCGTGCACATCTGAAAGACTGCTGTTATGCAGCTTGCTTCTCTGCCATGAAATGTGTGTATATTTACCACTGCACCTTTCTTGCTATTCTTGGAATGCACCTCTCTTTACCATTCTCCATCACCACTCTGCCTGGACGTGTGCCCATCCTTACCAATCCCTGCCACGGCTCTGCAACCCATACGTGCACCTGACAGCAACGAACAGCGACCAGCGGAGGGAACAGCATTCATGAAGTGCAGGGAGAGCCTTAAGTGGCTTGTGGCTGCCAGTGAAGGGACTTTTCCAGTGGTGTAATAACTTGAGCAGTCCATGAAGCAGGCAAGTGCCTAAAGTGAAGGCCGAAATTGACAAGGACACTGACAAGAGCGGGTTATTGTTACACTAGGCTAAATAGCTTCAGGCAGTCTTGCACTGCTATGCAGCTGTGAAAGATCGCAGATGAAAGGAAAAGTTTGAGAATGCATTACCATTTCATAAAGGCTCAGAAAATTATTTCTGGCGATCTGGTGTGGGAGCGGGGAGAGGTAGCAACAGACCAGCTTCAGAAAGTGTGTTGAGGTAGATTTTGGGGAGATAAGGAGCTGCAAAGGTGCCTGGGATACATGCTGAGATCAAGTGGGGGACAAAGGGAAAAAATACCCTTTGCAAGCTGCAGTGACCCAGTTGGATGTCTGGGGTGATGTGGGCTATTTAGGAAGCAACTAATCCCTGTAGTACCTTCTCTACAGGGTGGTGTAATGTGGCATGCAAACTTGCCCAATCTGTGACCACTTCGGTTATCTGTGAGCTCTCTGCACCTCCCTGTTGAGTGTGCAGTTAGCAGTAAACCCAACTTTACACCTGCATAATGTGTGAAACTCAGAACTACATACTCCTGTGCAACCGTCTCATGGCCATTATAATACTGGGAAGAGCCCCATTGCTAAGCAAGCACCACTTATAGGAACAATCAGAAAGCTTTTACCTAGATATTCTCTCTCTCACACACACACACACAATCTCTGCTTTACTAAAGGGAGCTTTTAGGCCATGTGAAGCAGCAGTTCTGCAGGATAAGCAGTTGTCTGTAATGGTGGTGCTTCAGCAAAGAGACTGTCTGGGAAGTGGTTTCGGAAGAGCATTCACAGCAAAGCAGAGATCGGATGATGGACTTATTGCTGTGATTCATTTGGCACTGGCAGACAGATATTCCCTGTTGGCTGCTGCCTTCCTCTCTTTTCTAGCTCAGCTGGAACCTCAGTATCAGCTCTCTGCTGCTATACATCACTAGATGCAGAAGGTCTTTCCACTGTAAAAGAAAAGAGTTGTGATTTATTTTCAACTAGCTTGGGAGGGAGAGGCCAGTTCTAGTGGTAATTGTTCATAATTTATAAGAGGCCTTCCTGCTGTTGTGGAGGAGCTCAGAGGAGCCCCCAAACACTGTTCCTTCTCTGTTTCTTGCATCTTCTTCAGCTTGGTGACAGCAAGGCCCTGGAAGAGTCAGCTCCTGTTGGCTCCCTGCTGCATGCCTGGGCTACAGACACAGTCCTTTTGGTGACATACCAATTGGGCAGTGGGGAAGATGGACCTGCCATTAGTCATGCTGCATAGAGTGAACCATGAGGGAGTCTTACAACTCCTTCCAAATGTATAGTCATCTCAGTGAGTGGAGTGACAACTAGTTAAGGAAATCTGAAAGCCTGCTTGGGCCCACTTCTATTTCCCAGTGTTGGCAGCTGATTAAAAAGAAGAGAACAAAAGGCCTGGAAAAGATTTCTACTGCTGTCTCACAGCAATAGAATTTCTACAGCCACTCTATACTTCCCCTTCTAAAGGGTTCCAGTTTCTCTTGGGCCTGGTTTCCAAAAGCACACACAAAGATACAGAAGTCATGTGTACGTGTTTTGTTCTCCCAGTCTCGTTCTCCTGAGCTAACAACGCCATCAAATAAAACCTCTCTTCTGACTATGTCAGGTTCTTTACCATTCAGTGAACTATACCCCAGGGAGACGACAAGCCCGCATAGAAGATTTGCACATGGGCCGGCCATGTAGTTTAAACAAGCCACAGTGGTTTGGAGTGCATGGCGGCCACTACCGTGACTATTCAAGCCATGCTGTGTGATCATCATGGCTTATCCTGCTGAGTGAGCCCAGACAAGGGGAGCTTGTTGCTGTTAACTAGCCATCCCAGAACGTTACTGTAATCCATGGATTACAAGTGTCCCCTTTTCACTTCTGCTTTGGTGTTGCCAGTCCTCTTGGTTTGGTGATTCGCAAGTGGTCACCCGACCTCTGCATCAATCCACCTGAAATCAGGCCAATGGCATCCTTTAGCAAGTAATCTGTATTTTTTCTGTGGTGCCTGGGGGCCCTCTGATGAGAAGGTGGCCTTGAATTTTGCCCACAGTTCTGCCCTAATGGCACCACTAGATGTTAAGGGAACAAGCAAAATAATATATCTATCTAATTTGACATGAAAACAGTAGGGAGAGACGGATGGAAGAGGCAAACCAATGAATCCAGAGAAGAAGCAGAAAATATGGACCGGAAAGGCTAGGGCAGACTGCAGGATAATCTCAGACTGTTGGCCAGAAACCCTTACTTGAATAAGAGTTTCTCTACCAGATATCTGCTCTCTGCTGCTGTTTCTAAAAACAAACAACCTTTCTATTTTAAATCAATCATGCTCTCACTCCCAATGACATCTAATTATTTCTATGAAATATCTATCATATTTCGTTAAGCCTACAAATAGCTATACAGCATTTCTCCTTCTTGAGAGCGCTAGAAACATTTATTGGCAGAGTTCAGTGGGAATCATTTCCCTTATGAGATGCCATTACAAAGGAAAGTGCTGCTGTATACACCACACTGAGCTTTGAGGGGTATCATTACAGCAGTACAGGGTTGCTCCCCCCCACCGCCCCCGCTTGCAGCTTTCTGATCCATGCTATTGATGGATCGTGGCAGACTTCAGGGGGAAACTTGCTTGTCAGAACAATGAGTAATATTTGTTAAGCACATTTCAAGTCCCTCTTGAGACAAAACAGTTACACATTTTCAGTTTTCCTTATCCTCCAATTTCAGAAGCAAATCTCATTAAGATCAGTGGGCTTCCTTGTAAGTAAGTGTGCTTAAGAGGCATGTATTTGTGTGGCCCCCAAACCCACTGAAATAGAAGTGGATTGGAGTTGAGTGACAAAAGCAGGATCTAAAGCGTCGTGGTGAATGGCAGAAAATTGGCTCTGAAGCTGCAGCAAAGGTTGAGCGATGCCATCATCCTATACCAACCGCACAGCTGAATATAAATTGAGTATTAAAGGATGGACCAGTCTGGGAGAGGATGGCAGTCAGAAGCAACAGAGGAATTCAGCAATGCTGAGTGCTTCTTCCCTGTTATATTGGAATTAATAAATCTCTATAAAAAAGTAAAGTATAAAACACTTGTTACTGAAGCGTACAACACAGAAATGTCCATTCTGGTTGGGGATGATAGAAGTCCAGCACACCTAGACAGCACCAGCATGGGAAAATCAGTTGTAAAGGAAATTAGCATGACCTCTGGGGATTTCAGTTCAGGACAGGAGTGCTGGTGCTCTTATGATCCAAGGATCAAATTCAACCTGGGAGCAGCTCTCAGGATGGGCACCCGCTCTCCGCATGTGGACCAGATTCAGTTTTGAAACAGCTCTTAGGAGCTGCATACCAGTGGTGGGCAAGGCCAAGGATAAGGGGGAGACGCCGCAATGCAAAACCATGCCAGTGGTTTAACGCCCTTAGTGTCCATGTGAGCTGTAGGAAGGGCACTTCAACTTTTTGGAATGGGTGTGGGGGGAACATGCAACAAGGCCATTGGGGGAAAGGGAGTGGGGCCAGTGGCGGGGCCTGCAGTCATCTGGAGGACCCAGGAGGGCCAGACTGGGGTGTCAGAGGTGGAAGCTGCTGGCTCCCATGTCAGTAGGGCAATGCATCCACTTTGACCTTTGGCATGAACTTTGTAGGAGCCATGCATGGGCCTTGAACCCATTCTCAGAAGTAGCCTCAGCATTAAGAATTTATTCTTAAAAGTTCAGACTGCAGCACGCCGACATTGGAGCCACTGGCTCTCATATGGTTTGTGATGAAGGCCATAATCCAGGAGCAAAGGTTGCATCCCTCTCTGAATATCAGTTGCCGGGGAACAGCAGCGCGAAAGGCAGGAGACAGTTACACGCGCAAGAAACCAACGCTTTACAGTGCTATTTTCCAACAGCGCCATGCCTCAATGGACTTTAAGCTAGGTTTACTGAACCTGAAATCCTGTTGGGCTAACCCTGCCTGCTGCTCACAAAGGTTTCAGGGAAAAGGAGCAGCGTGAGACGAGGAAATCAGCATGGGGTGTTAGCCTTCCTGCTCCAAGTGCACTTGCTCTCAAAGTAAGAAATGGGAGCTAATCACTCCGGTTGCTGCCTCTGGTGAAGGTGGTGCCACACAAGAAGCATGAAAGGTTGTTCTGAGTCTCTTGTGAGCTAGATGGGTACAGATGAAAGCAGCTTGCTTCTCTGTGAGCTCCTGCACTTTGGCGCCTTTGACTTTTCATAGAACCGTGTGGGCAATCCCCAGCCGCTTGAGTTGTTTATGCTTGTAGCAAAACCCTCCCTCTTGAGCCACTTTTGCCTGATATTTGCAATTTGGATCTGGATGTACACTTTTCTTCTGATACTTGGTTACTTGGAAAAGGAATAAGAAGGTGAAATGTACTTTCGTATCTCAGCTGGAAGTATGGTTTCCAGCAATCCAGCCTCACTTGTTCTCAGAAGTGCAGAAGTTACATTTTCCATCCTACTAGTTTCAAAATGAAAACAAAATTTTTGGCTGTCATCATATCTCCTTCATACTGTTTGCTGCCCCAAATAATAATAACATTAATTTAGCTAATTTAGCATTGTTCTTAAATTTATGCTCCACCTTTTTTCCTCTTGCAAGGACCCAAGGTGACTTACAGGCTGCCTTTCTCTCTATTTTATCCTTGCAATAACCCCATGAAGTAGGTTTGGCTGAGAGCCTGTGACTGATCCAAAGTCACCCCATTCGCTTCATGGCCAAGCAGGGATGAGACCCTCATTCTCCAGAATCTCAGTTCAGCACTCCAACCACAATCCAAACCCTTAAGCTACAAGTTTAGGACAAATACTAGTCACGATAAATATAGTTTACACTTGTCTTACTCACAGAGATAACTATACTACCAGATCCAAGGTGCCAAGTTGGGTGATTTGTATAATTTGTCCCTTTAGTTCAGTAATGGCCTTCATGCAGGCCAAATAGTTTGTGCTCAGGTTTCCTCCTGGCACAGCAGCCAATCTGGCCTTTCCTATGCAGAACAATTCTGTGGTTTTTTAGTTAAGAATATTAACTGGCTGGCAGCAGAAGGCAGATTGCCTTGGAACTTCAGCTCCCAGAAGCTCCTACCAGCATGGAAAGCAGTCAGGAATGCTGGGAATTGACAGCTAAAACATCTGGGGGTCAGTCTCTGCCCTTTCTTCCAGCATGGACTTTTTTTCACCTAAAGAGCTATGAAACCAAATGGACGCTGGTATTTATTTCTGTGTAGAAACTTGCTTAGGTAGCAGACCAAAGTCAATTTTTTAAATACTGGAGACTGTATTTTGTTGTGTATACACTTGGAGGTAAACTCCACTGAACCTGTAGCGATATTGAAGAAATTACTGACCAAAAAAAAAAAACTGACCAAAGACATGCCTTTCTCTCACAGGCTAAAGTGTGAATATACACATGTCAGTGTTTCTTTTTCTATTTGGGGTATTTGTGCATTTTTGGAGGTGTAAATATGCACAACTCCAAATATATTTGCGTAAAATCCATTTCTGCCAATAAGCAGCCAGTGGAAGGAATGGCACCTGACAATCTGCAAGACATAGAACTGCCCATTTTGGTGGCCATCACTGTTTCTTGTGGGAGCAAATTCCATTGTTTAACCATGTGCTGCACTGAAAGATGCTTTTTTTGTCCTGAATCTTCCAGCATTTAGTTTCACTGGATATCTTCAGGTTCTAGTATTATAGCAAAAATTGGGTGGGGGAATGCCTCCCTATACTCCTCTGTTTTGCTCCTCCCTTTTCTAAGCTAAAAAGTCCCAAATACTATATTCTTTATAGATCCCTGATAATTTCCTTAGTTTGTTAGTTCAGTCTGCTATAATTTGTACCAGTTGGGGTTTCTGTCTCATAATAGCTCAAAAGTGCCATTGCCATGTGCTTTTTGACAGCTTTTCTTGTCAGCTATATACTATTATGTACTAAGGCAGTGCGTGGAGAGACCTTCCCCAACATGGATGGTATTGTCCAGATGATGGATTTGGACTTCAGCTTCCATTAGCCCAGCTAGCTGGCCACTTGGAGTAGTGACAACTGGATATATTGTTGCTGTTATTGTTTGTCGTTCCCTCCATCCCTTTTTGTTTTGCTTTTTCAAACTGCAAATAAAAGTTTAAAAAGGGAATGCACCAGGTTAGGGGAAGCCATTGTAGTGTCTCAAAATTCCAGAACCTGGACTCATCCCAGAAAGCCAAATGGTGGGAGATTCAGGTCAGGAAAAGGAAACACTTCATCACATAGAGCATAATTAAACTGTGGAATTTGCTTCTTCATGATGTAGTGATGGCCAGCAACGTGCTCAGGGGATTGGACAAACTCAGGGAGGAGAAGGCTCAGGGAGAAGAGAATTAATGGTGAATTGATCCACTTCTGTCTCTTCACAATCTTTTCTTAACCCCAAACCTACTTCCAATGCACCAAAGGAAGAAAAGGGCTCGAGTCCATTCTCCCCAGAAACCAGCACTATGGCAGCTCGCCAGTGGCAGGGCTTGTGAGCCACTTCTGGGTCCTGAAGCACTGCTCTGTCCTATCACCTTCAACTCTGCCACACAGAGTCACCTTACACAGTATCATCTGCTGCTGGCCGTAGGCATTTTTACAAACTAGGAACGCTGAGCAAAGGAAACCTCTAGTTGGAGGACTGGTAATCAGTCTGTCGTTTTCTGAAGAGAACAAGGAAGTCTGAGTGCCGATGAGCTATCTGTTCCAAGAAACAGAAACCTTCCAGGTGCTTGGAAATTTACAAAGACTAGACCAAGCTGAGCTGAAATGAAAGCGAGTTTTTCTTTTCTTGTTTGCCTTTTTGCAAATGAGCTGGATCCAGCAGTCTGCATTCCTTCCCATCCAAAGTGACATGAGGATACACAAACTTGCTGATTGGGTGGCTTGTAATGTTGTGGCAACTGCAGGCCTGTGAGAACAATTGCAATAATAAATTCAATTATGCTGGACATGATTCTTCCCTTTCGAGGACAAATGTGGGGTGAGAAGTGACAGGTATTAAAAACAAAGTCTGAGACATATACATTGACAACACTGCCAGAAGTGATTTCCAGCATTTTTCTGCCTGGAGCCCAACTCTACATTGGAGCTGATGGAGGGGAGGACAAAGAGGCACCTTGGAGAACTGGCACCCCCTTGGGGAACGGCATTTGGTGTGCCCAGAGCTGCAGATCATGGGGGATGCTTCTGAGCCATTTAAAGGTTCCCAGCCCCTCTCCCACCCCAGTCATGTAGCATGGTCTCCAGTGAGGTTCACCTGGTGCCAACATGGTCATTCTTTCAATGACCTTCAATGAGGTTAAGACCTCATTCTGCTCTCAGGCATTTGAAGACATATGACAAAGCTTTTGCTGGCTCTGGGATTTCTCTTGTTGATCATTTCAAATTATTTTTCTGTGTACAAGCAGTCCCTGGGTTATGAATGTCTGTGTTACGAACAACCTGTATTTAGGAACAAACTGCCATAAAGCCTATTAATTTTAAAAAATTACTGCAGAAAATTATCAACACTGGGGGAAGCGGGGGGGGGGGGGGAGGAAGGAAGGCCTCCAAAGCATTACCATAGAGAGAGGGAAGAGAAAGGGCAGAGAGGGGGGCCTCCAAAGCATGCCTTACTGCCCTACCCATCCAGAGAGGGAAATCTCTCAGGCATTTCCTTGCTGCAAAGAGGAGGCACTGGTGAGCTTTGGAAAATTCAGGGGAAGAAACTAAAGATAAAACAACCTTTAAACAAAGCAAAGATTCTGCAGGCACTACCCAGCCAGAATAGGACCATCTTCATCAAGAATCCAAAAATGAGGAACCTTTCACAGGTGAGAGGTTCCATACTACTGGTGCAGCCCCTAAGAAGGCCCTGTCTCACCAACAACCATGCTTGTACCCTTGGTGGGACACTGGAAAAAAATCTCTTGTCCTCATCTTAGGGAGTGGGCTGGAAAGTATGGGAAGAGGCAATCTTTCAGGTATCCTGGACCCAATCCACTCAGTGAAGCACCCTTACCTTGAATTGCACCTGAAAGCATAATTGGTAACCAGAGGGGATGTTCCAGAGAATATGTACAAAAATGAGTATATGCACTTGTTATCCACAAATGGCCACACTGCTTCTAGCACTGCTTCAAAACTTGTAAAGGGAGGCCCCCTAGGATGTGAATCTGGCAATGCTGCTGGTGCTGGTTGCTGATGTCTCTTTGTTCTTGCTTCCTTTTTGACCAGGGTGGCAGGGAACCAGTGGGGCTCTGCCCCCTTTGGTTTTCTGAAAGGCTGCCATGATCTCATAAGAACCAGTGACCTTGACCAGTGCTCGCTCTGCACTGTTGCAGTGGCTGGGGAGACTTTCTGCAGCCAACAAGGAGCCTCTCTGCACAAGATGCCTGTGAAGACTTGCATGGAGACATGCAGTGCCCTGTGCAAATTGGACTGCACTCTTCCAGATGGAATAAATAGCACTGATTTTCAGATTCAAGTGTAGTTACAAACAAAGCACTCCACTGCCGCTTAGTTGCTAGGGACAACTGTGCGATGCCTTGTGCCGAGAATGCAGGAGCAGCAGCATCGCGCATCACTAAGAGAGTCACAAAGAGCCATGCTGCATTGACAGCCGGCAAAAGCAAGGCTGCTGCACTAAAGCGGCACCAGGGACACCTGGCAGACTTGGGACTCAAAGGCAGGCGAGCTAAAATCTGGCTATCTCGGAGCGTGTGATGGAAGGGCAGGCAGCTGTGTATATTTTGCACTCCAATGCAAGCCAGGTTTTGTCAAAGCCAAGTCTGGATAGATTTCTTATGCTGTGGCTTTGGGTGGCCAGGTATATCAATTTAGGGAGGACAGCCCTCCATTTGGAAGACTGTCAGGGGACAGTCCTCTACTTGGTTGTGTCCTCTGTTGGAAACACTGTTGAGTTCATTACCAGTTTAGAAATAAGGATCCCCGAGAAGGGGGTGCTGGACCTTGAAGTTGCCCACCCATAGTAAGCACCTGGACAGCAAGCTGAGCAGGCGCAAGTCACCTGGCCGGGCTTCTTCATAGGTGAGATACACTGGATTTCTATTTAAATTATTGTTGTTATTTCTAAATGTGTATCTATATGCAACTATTATGCATATTGGTGTCATCATTTGTCCTATTTCGGTACGCGTTCCCTCTTCTTTTGGCAATGCGTGGCTCATGATGGAGCATCTCTTGCAGCACAAACCTACCTGTGCATCACTGAAGGCCCTCCTCCAAGTGCCTCCTCCAAAGGAGTGAGGGAGAAGGCCTTCTCGGTCATGGCCTCCCAGTTATGGAACCGTCTGTCTGACAAGACCCGCCTGGCATCAGCATTGTTAGCTTCTGGTGCCAGGTTACGACAGCTCTCTTCTCTCCAGCATTTGGCAGCAGACGAGGACATTTTTATCAAGTCTTGAGATATTTGTGGATTAGTCAACATTGGTTTTAGTTCTGCAAAACTCTTCCTGTGTTGTATGTTTATATGGTTTTGATGATGTATTTTGAAGGTTTAAATCTGTGTGAATTGCTCAAACATCTTCACTCGGTGCAACTGGAACAACTCCTTCATCCCGGTGCTTCTCTCTTAGGTACTCTTGTCTCACTCCAGGTGGGCTTCTGCCTTTCTCACTGGGGAAGGGAAGACAAGCCCCCTGTCCTCCCATGTGACATTTCAAGTATGATTCTGCCCCCTTCCCCATAATTTATTAAAGGGAAACTTAGTTACTAGTCAGCTATCCAGGGCCTTATGTGGGGCCATAAGGGGAGCTTATGAGATGAATTTAAACCGTGGCTGAGGGCAGAATCCAATGCTGCCATTCATGAGCAGGGCTGCCTGCAAATTCCAGTCTGCATCAGGCCAGTCCCACCAATTCCGTTTGGTGAGCAGCTCCTGGGGTGACCCGATGCCCACAGGGCATGGTGCAATGGCACCAAAACCGATATGGGTTGCTTTGACCTAGAGTGAAGCAAACCTAGTTCAAAGGTTAGCCGATTGCATAAAGGGGAATGCGAATCAAAGGCAAGGTGAATGGGAGATCGGGAAAACAATGAGCTTTGCACTGATTGCTTCATGAGATGCCAAATGCTAGATAAATGCACTCATCCCACATTCACAAAATACCCCAGATTGGCTCTTAGCTTTGCTGTTAGGTAATTTCTCTTGTTTCTCCCTTCACTTGTGCCCCTGAAAAGCCGACATGGATTAAACTGCTAAGGTGAGCATGTGCAGCTCAATCAGTCAGTAATGTCACAGGTGGACCATTCCGAGTAGCAGCTTGATGGTGCAATCATACGCACATCTATTCAGAAGTGAGCCTCACCGCGTTGAGCAGGACTTTTTCTTAGGGAGGGGTGTATAACCGCCTTCCCCAGCCTGGTGTGCTCCAGATGTTTTGGACTACAGCTCCCAGTATTTGGACTACAATTCCCCATATTTCTGATCAGCTGGGGCCAATGAGAATTGAAGTCCAAATGATTTGGAGGTCATCAGATTGGGAAAGTCTGATGTATAGGATTGCAAGCTAACCGCATGTGTATGTTTACTCAGCAGTAAATCCATGAAGTATGCTCCAGGGGAAGCGTCTTTAAGACCATAGCCTTCATCTCCCCATCACCGACAAGATACATTTCATTGCTGCTGCCTATTTTTTTTCCTTTTAGGACTCCTATAACTTTAACAGCCCCTGTTTTATTGATGCATTATTTTTATAGCCTGTCTTTTTCTCTGCAAAGAACCCAAGGCAGCTCGCATAATCTTCCTCCTTCTCATTTTTAACAGTCAAAAACCAACAGGTTGCACACTTTTCTAGCACTGAACCTTTGTGGAAAATGTTACCTGCAGGTTTCTTAACTATTCTTACCCAGTTAAACCTATGGAAATGCTGCTTGCCTGGAGCTGGATATGAATCTTAAGATGCATGCATAAACAACACAAGGGCAGAAGCAGCCCTTAAATATTTTATTTAGGGCAATCAAACAAATTCAGAGTTGTTTCCAGACTTAAGGAGGGTGAGTGCGATGAGGTCTGAAAGGCCTTATATCATGTTTGGAAATCTGTTTAGCAGACAGATGGTTCAAGACCTTTTTCTTACCTGGGAAGCTTTAAGTGAGCTAGCGGCCATCTGGGCCTTTTAGCGGTCTCTAGCCCAATTCATGTGCACCGCAGTGCTACTGACTATGGCCAAGCCTACTGACAGAACATGTCTGCGTGACTGGAAGAGAATCCCCTGTTGTGTCGGTGCTGACGTAAAAAAGTGCTCACACTGTTAATTAATCCTCCTGTCATTTCCACAGACGTTATCTGGTGGCTCAAGAGAGTACTTGCATTCTCCAGTTTCCACTCTCGTCTTTGCCAAGACTATTTTCTGGAAGGTTTGCCAAAATGTGATGCATGCAGCCCTTCCCTGCTTGCCACCATTCATTTCTGCACATGACAACATGTTTTTACAGCACAATCCTAGGTATGTCTATGCAGAAGTACGACCCTTTCTGTTCAATGGTGGCATAGGACAGCTGCAGCCTCAAGGCACAATCTTATGTGCATTTAGGCAGAAAAAAGCCTAAAACCCCACATAGTTCTGCTATCAAGGACCAGAATCCTCCTTTCAACCTGCCAATGCAGGCAATGTACCCTGACTTGTCACGAAGGATGAAAAATAATAGGGTCCAAGTTAGAGGCTGTACCCTTTAAACCCTGAAACTGAAAGGATGGATTTGGTCTTGGGGACATAAAAAGCTTCATTCTGCTCCTAGATCTAATGGGAACAAGTTGTTAAGAGTTCTCTGTGGTGTGGTTTTTGCTTCATTCGTGCAGGACCCGCATGTGAGCAAGCAACTAAAGCCATGTGTCAAACTGGTGGAGGGAGTTCTTTGTGGCCAAGGATGAGGTGCGTCTTTTACAGACATAAACAAAACTGGGATCTAGAATAGGTTTAGGAAACCTGTGGCCCCTGGGGTGCCATTAGATTCCATTTCCCATCATCCTAGCTCAGGAAAGCTAATGGTTGAAGATGGTAGGAGTTGTTGTCCCAACAGCATCCATCTGGAAGGCTACAAGGTATTTTGGAGACCCCTCTGGGCAAAGAAGAAGTCAAGGGGGCAACTAGTTCTTCCCATGTGTCGCTACTTACCACATGGGAAGGAAGAAAACACAAACCACTGTAAATCTATATGAACTGTTACAGCAACTTGTGTGCATTTTAAAAAGGCAGCTTTGGAGTGTTTGTGATCATTGTTGGGATCGTGACAGGTAAGGAGGGGGAGATTAAATGCTTCTTCCCTTGCTGTGGTCTGATGGAAACTGAACCTTGCATTAGGAGGAAATGAGGACGCCCTTTATATATTGGTGTATATATATATGGTACATGGCAGTGAATGAAACTCAAATCCCTACTCAGGTCCTGTTGGTGATCTTGGACAACTCACTAGCTGTTGTACTAACACACTGGTAAAGTTTTACAAGGATAAAACAGAAGAGGGAGTATCTAGCTGTGTCATTTTGATAGTGTAAATGATGTGATAGAAAATGAGTTCTGAGTTATATACAAAAGAAGGAGCCAATTAAAAGATACATTTGTGCAAGT